>NC_083838.1:4819237-5011999 GCF_015708825.2 Lethenteron reissneri
TCACCATCATCACTCACACCACCATCAACCACCACCCATCATCACCACCATCATCACCACCCACCATCATCACCATCCCACCCACCACACGATCATCACCACCATCATCACCATCGCCACCACCACGATCATCACCACCACCATCATCACCACCACCATCACCACCACCATAACCACACCATCTCAACCACCATCATCATCACCACCATCATCATCACCACCATCATCACCATCGCCACCACCACGATCATCACCACCACCATCATCACCACCACCTTCACCACCATCACCACCACCATCATCACCACCATCATCATCATCATCACCACCATCATCATCATCACCACCATCACCACCACCATCATCACGATCATCACCACCACCATCATCACCACCACCACGATCATCATCACCACCATCATCACCACCATCATCATCACCACCACCATCATCACCACCACCACGATCATCATCACCACCACCACCATCATCACCACCACCACCATCATCACCACCACCACCATCATCACCATCACCACCATCATCACCACCATCACCACCACCATCATCATCACCACCACCATCATCATCACCACCACGGTCATCATCACCACCATCATCACCACCACCATCATCATCACCACCATCATCACCACCACCACGATCATCACCACGATCATCATCACCACCACCACCACTATCATCACCACCACCATCATCACCACCATCACGATCATCATCACGATCATCATCACCACCATCATCACCACCATCATCATCACCACCACCATCATCACCACCACCACGATCATCAATCACCACCACCACCATCATCACCACCACCATCATCACCATCACCACCATCATCACCACCATCATCACCACCATCATCATCACCACCACCATCATCATCACCACCACCATAACCACCACCATCGTCACCACCACTATCATCATCACCACCATCATCACCACCACCACGATCATCACCACGACCATCATCATCACCACCATCATCATCACCACGACCATCATCATCACCACCATCATCATCACCACCATCATCACCACCACCACGATCATCACCACGACCATCATCATCACCACCACGGTCATCACCACCATCATCATCATCACCATCATCATCACCATCATCATCATCACCACCATCATCATCACCATCATCATCATCATCACCATCATCATCACCATGATCATCACCACCATCATCATCACCACCATCATCATCACCATCATCATCATCATCACCACCATCATCATCACCATCATCATCATCACCATCATCATCACCACCACCATCATCATCACCACCATCATCATCATCATCACCACCACCATCATCACCATCATCATCATCACCACCATCATCATCACCACCATCATCACCATCATCATCATCATCACCACCATCATCATCACCACAACGATCATCACCACCACGGTCATCATCACCACCATCATCATCACCATCATCATCATCACCACCATCATCACCACCATCATCATCACCACCACCATCATCATCACCACCATCATCATCACCACCACCACCACGATCATCACCACGATCATCATCACCACCACCACGATCATCACCACGACCATCATCACCACCATCATCATCACCACCATC
Organism: Lethenteron reissneri; assembly: GCF_015708825.2. Taxonomy (NCBI): domain Eukaryota; kingdom Metazoa; phylum Chordata; class Hyperoartia; order Petromyzontiformes; family Petromyzontidae; genus Lethenteron; species Lethenteron reissneri. The sequence continues at coordinate 4,820,892 of NC_083838.1, forward strand.
ACCACCATCACCACCACCATCATCATCATCACCACCATCACCACCACCATCATCACCACCACAATCATCACAACAACGCTGCCGTGTTGTGTTCAAGATCCAAATGCGGTCAGCACCCCCCCCCCCCCCCCAGACGTAATAAAACGTCGCTGTTAATCAACTTTGTGGATGCACGATTTTGCAGGAATACATTTACCCGAGCCAACTTCCATCGCAGGAAATTAATTTGTTTAAGTATTGATTTTTGTTTGGGCAGCAATTTAGGATTTCTACTGCAGTGTGGTTATTTTGGATCTGATTTCTATCTGCTTATGTTCGATCTGATTTAAATCTGGTTATTTTGGATCTGATTTATATCTGAATATTTTGGATTTGATTTCTATCTGGTTATTTTTAATTTGATTTCTATCTGGTTATTTTTAATCTGATTTCTACCTGCTTATGTTCGATCCGATTTAAATCTGGTTATTTTGGATCTGATTTATATCTGAATATTTTGGATTTGATTTCTATCTGGTTATTTTAAATTTGATTTCTATCTGGTTTTTTTAAATCTGATTTCTATCTGTTTTTTTTAATCTGATTTCTATCTGGTTATTTTGGATCTGATATATGTCTGGCTATTTTTGATTTCTATCTGAATATTTTGGATCTGATTTGTATCTGGTTATTGTGGATATCATTTCTATCTGGATATTTTCTATCTTGATTTCTATCTGGCTATTTTGGATCTGAAATTATAGCTGGTTATTTTCGATCTGATTTCTATCTGTCTACTTTGGATCTGATTTCTAGCTGGCTAATTTTTTATCTGATTTTATCTGGTTATTTTCGATCTGAATTCTATCTGGCTATTTTGTATATGATTTCTATCTCATTGGACCCCCCTTGCCAGTATAAAAATATAAGAATAGATCTTACCCTTTCTGGCAATTAAACAGGATTTGAAGCTTTCATGACTGCAGGAATCTATACTCTTTGGTTCTTTCGGTAAAGTCACGTAGGTAGAAAATAAAACAATTCATGCTTGTGTTGCGCCAGAAACATTGTGATTTATTTTGTTTGATTTTATACCTACGTGACTTTATCGAAAGAACCACAGAGTATTGAAACAGGAGTTAAGATGTTAAAACACCAAACTGTTTTATTGCCAGAAATGGTAAAACCTATTCTTATATGATTTCTATCTGGTTATTTTGGATCTAATTTCCATCTGGTTATTTTGGATCAAATTTTTATCTGGTTATTTTGTATCTGACGTCTATCTGGTTATTTTATTAACAATTCTGGCAAATCGTCCGACGGAGCTGGTTGTTGTAATCCCCGGCGAAACGTCGCGGTAACTCGAATTGTAAACGTCATGGGTTTACTCTCCCAACATGCCCGTGTGTTGAAGTCGTCACTAATTGTGGCACTTTTTGTTGAAGTGACAAACCTTACCGATTTACGGGTTAACGACACATTCACATTTAAGCGATCTACCCCCAAAATCTCTATTGTGAATAGAAAAAATTAACCCGTAAAAACAAAGTTTTTCACTATAAATCCTTTATATGCGTGGCGGCTAGAGTCCTCTCGTCCTCTGGCTTGAGATGGCTGCCACCTATGGGTTAGATGATTGCATTGCACCATTAAGCAATTGGTAATTAAATATAGATTTAAAAAAATTTCCTAAAAAGTGTAAAATTTTTGAATTTGTTTTAACGAAAATAAATTGTCACGCACAACGAGTCTGTGTGCAAAATTTCAGCTCGATTGGATCACGGGAAGTGGGTTACAAAACGACCGAAAGATTTGCACGGTCGTAAGCGCGCAAGCAAGTGAACTTAATATAAAGGATTTAAAAATACCGTCCACGTGTTTTGCTGTTGCCTTTCTGTTCACGTGCTGCCCAGGAATTCACGATGCCTGGCTCCTAATCACCGCTGCAAGCACCGGTAGAGTGCCCAGGGTTCAGCCCAGGGATCAACCCCTGGACAGTCACGCACGCGAGATTAAACCAGCTCAAAGTGTCTACAGAGTTTAAGTAAGTCACTCAAACACATTCATGTACAGGGTGTTTGAAAAAGATGGACCCGGTTTGAAATCGCTATATCTCTGCAACCACGAATCGCTCATGAATGAAACTGTTACCACTTGAAAGGGCGGGGCATAGAGAGGACAGGGCATGGAGTTTCAAATAATTACAGTGATCCCTTGTTTATCGCGGTTAATGGGGCCCGGAAACCCTCGCGATAGGTGAAAATCCGCTATGTAGGATTGGCCCCCTAGGAATTTCCGTCTATGTGTGTGTGGGTACCAGAATGTTTAAAATATGTCTATTTATACTTTATATATATATATATTTTACTTAAATCTATTTAATTATAAAACCTTAATATTATACATTCACTCTCTCTCTCTCTCATACGATACGTATTATGGTGTTCTACACTCACCAATGACAGTAGTATCTTGAGATTTGACTCCAGTAATGACGACGACGACGATGACAATGACGACGATGACAGACCTGTGCAGTTCGATGAATGTGATGATGAATGATAATGATGATGGTGTTACTGCACAGGTATAATGAGGCCTTTAAATCAGTTCGAAAAATCCGCGATGCACTGAGGCCGCGAAACTTGAACCGCGAAGTGGCGAGGGATTACTGTACCGCTAGATGCCTCTCCCAGCGCACAAACAGCGCCTAGCCTCAGTCATTCGCTAGACCCACTGCCTCAACGTTGGATAGGTCGCACGGGACCCCAAGACTTGGCGCTACACTCTTGGCCCCCAAGATCACCCCCAGACGTCACCGCACCCTGCGACTTTTTCTTGTGGGGATACGTCAAAGGCCGTGATGTTTTTGTGCCACCGTTAGCGACTGATCTGGATGACCTCAAAAACAGAATCACGGCAGCGGTGACTTCAGTGGAAGAGGACACTTTGAGAGGCGTTTGGGACGAATTCAACCATCGCCTCGATGTTGTCCGTACAGCAGGTGGAGGGTTCGGAAAACTAAACTCATCGTGAAATATACTGCTTTGAAATTGGGTCCATCTTTTTGAAACACCTTCATGTATAACACACATACACGCTGGTTTAGCGTCGCTGTCCGCAAACAGTGGGAGTGTGTATTCTATACACTGTGTGAGTCTATGGGTCTCTGTGTGAGTCTATGGGTCTCTGTGTGAGTCTATGGGTCTCTGTGTGAGTCTACGGGTCTCTGTGTGAGTCTATGGGTCTCTTGTGCGAGTCTACGGGTCTCTGTGTAAGTCTACGGGTCTCTGTGTGAGTCTACGGGTCTCTGTGTGAGTCTACGGGTCTCTGTGTGAGTCTACGGGTCTCTGTGTGATTCTATGGGTCTCTGTGTGAGTCTACGGGTCTCTGTGTGAGTCTACGGGTCTCTGTGTGATTCTATGGGTCTCTGTGTGAGTCTATGGGTCTCTGTGTGAGTCTATGGGTCTCTTGTGCGAGTCTACGGGTCTCTGTGTGAGTCTACGGGTCTCTGTGCGAGTCTACGGGTCTCTGTGTGAGTCTACGGGTCACTGTGTGAGTCTATGGGTCTCTGTGTGAGTCTACGGGTCTCTGTGTGAGTCTATGGGTCTCTGTGTGCATCTATGGGTCTCTATGTGAGTCTATGTGTCTCTATGTGAGTCTATGGGTCTCTGTGTGAGTCTACGGGTCTTTATTTGAGTCTACGAGTCTCTGTGCAAGTCTACGGTTCTCTGTGTGAGTCTATGGGACTCTGTGTGAGTCTATGGGTCTCTGTGTGAGTCTATGGGTCTCTTGTGCGAGTCTACGGGTCTCTGTGTAAGTCTATGGATCTCTGTGTGAGTCTACGGGTCTCTGTGTGAGTCTACGGGTCTCTCCGTGAGTTTATGGGACTCTGAGTGAGTCTATGGGTCTCTGTGTGAGTCTATGGGTCTCTGTGTGAGTCTACGGGTCACTGTGTGAGTCTATGGGTCTCTGTGTGAGTCTATGGATCTCTGCGTGAGTCTATGGGTCTCTGTGTGAGTCTACGGGTCTCTGTGAGCCTGAGTGCGTGTATGTTTGTTGAGTGTGTGTGTGTTGAGTGTGTGTGTGTGTTGAGTGCGTGTGTGTGTTGAGTGCGTGTGTGTGTTGAGTGTGTGTTGAGTGCGTGTGTGTGTTGAACGTGTCTGTGTTGAGTGCGTGTGAGTGAGTGTGTGTGTGTTGAACGTGTGTGTGTTGAGTGTGTGTGTGTGTTGAACGTGTGTGTGTTGAGTGCGTGAGTGGGTGTGTTGAGTGTGTGTGTGTTGAGTGTGTGTTGAACGTGTGTGTGTTGAGTGTGTGGTGAGTGTGTGTTGAGTGTGTGTGTTGAGTGCGTGTGTGTGTTGAGTGTGTGTTGAGTGTGTTGAGTGAGTGTGTGTGTGTTGAGTGTGTTGAGTGAGTGTGTGTGTGTTGAGTGCGTGTATGTGTTGAGTGCGTGTGTTGAGTGAGTGTGTGTGTGTTGAGTGTGTTGAGTGAGTGTGTGTGTGTTGAGTGTGTTGAGTGAGTGTGTGTGTGTTGAGTGCGTGTATGTGTTGAGTGCGTGTGTGTGTTGAGTGAGTGTGTGTGTGCGTGTGGTGTGTTGAGTGAGTGTGTGTTGAGTGTGTATGTGTTGAGTGCGTGTGTGTGTTGAGTGCGTGTGTGTGTGCGTGTGTGTTGAGTGTGTGTGTGTTGAGTGCGTGTGTGTTGAGTGTGTGTGTGTTGAGTGTGTGTTGAGTGTGTGTGTTGAGTGTGTGTGTGTTGAGCGTGTGTTGAGTGCGTGAGTGGGTGTGTTGAACGTGTGTGTGTTGAGTGTGTGTGTGCGTGTGTGTTAAGTGCGTGTGTGTTGAACGTGTGTATTGAGTGTGTGTTGAGTGTGTGTGTGTTGAGTGTGTGTTGTGCGCGTGTGTGTGTGTTGAGTATAGTGCGTGAGTGAGTGTGTGTGTGTTGCGTGCGTGTGTGTTGAGTGTGTGTGTGTTGAGTGTAGTGCGTGTGTGTGTTGCACGTGTGTGTTGAGTGTGTGTATGTTGAGTGTGTGTGTGTTGAGTGTGTGTGTGTTGAGTGTGTTGAGTGTGTGTGTGTTGTGTGTGTGTGTTGAGTGTTGTGCGTGCGTGTGTGTGTTGCGCGTGTGTGTTGAGTGTGTGTGTGTGTTGAGTGTGTGTGTGTTGAGTGTAGTGCGTGTGTGTGTTGCACGTGTGTGTGTTGAGTGTGTTGAGTGTGTGTATGTTGAGTGTGTGTGTTGAGTGTATTGAGTGTGTGTGTGTTGAGTGTGTTGAGTGTGTGTGTGTTGTGTTTGTGTGTTGAGTGTTGTGCGTGCGTGTGTGTGTTGCGCGGGTGTGTTGAGTGTGTGTGTGTGTTGAGTGTGTGTTGAGTGCGTGAGTGGGTTGAACGTGTGTGTGTTGAGTGTGTGTGTGTTGAGTGTGTGTGTGTGTTGAGTGCGTGTGTGTTGCATGTGTGTGTTGAGTGCGTGTGTGTGTGGTGAGTGTGTGTGTGTTGAGTGCGTGAGTGTGTGTGTGTTGAGTGTGTGTTGCGTGTGTGTGTGTTTAACGCTGCGTGCATTGTGGGGCTCCCCGAAGGCTGCGCTCCCTGGGCCCACGTGCGGCCTCGGCTCGCACGGCGGAGGCGACGCTCGGGGGGAGGGGGGGCGGTGTGGGGAGGGGGGGCATGAGCGCGCTCCCCAAGGCCATGAGTCCGCTGAGCCCCGAGGAGCGGCTCCACGCCGACGATTTTGCGATGCGGCCGCCCTCCTTGATCCCCTCCATCTACTCAGGGGCGCCGCCAACGCCGCCGCCGCCCTCCGTCAACATGGCCCTCCGCAGCGACCTGGGCTCCAACATCAGCCTGCTCAAGGCGAGGCCTCCCTCTCTGCCTCCTCTTCCCTCCCTCCCTGCCTCCCCTCCTTGCCTCCCCCTCCCTCCCCTCCCTCCTCTTCCTCCCTCCCTCCTCTTCCTCCCTCCCACCCCTCGCTCCCTCCATCCCCTCCCTCCCTCTCCCACTCTCCCACCCTCCTCTCCCTCCCTTCCTCCCTCCCTCCCCCCTCCCTCCCTCTCCCACTCTCCCACCCTCCTCTCCCTCCCTTCCTCCCTCCTCCCTCCCCTCTCCCTCTTCCCACCCTCCTCTCCCTCCTTCCCTCCCCCCCTCCCTCCCTCCCCCCTCCCTCTCCTCCCCCCTCCCTCCTCCTCTCTCTCCTCTCCCTCCATCCCCCTCCCTCCCTCCCATCCCCTCCTCCCACCCTACCTCCCATCCCTCCCCTTCTCCTCCCTCTGTCTCCTCGACTCTCTCGTCAACAGCAGCTACGAGCCCCGGGGGGGGGGGGGGGCTACCCTCGGCAGCACCACGGGGTCCCCCCAGGGTCCCCGCTCGTCTGACTCCCTCCCCGTGCCCCCCCGCCCCCCTCCCACCCTCCGCAGACGCTGAACCTGCGCTTCCGCTGCTTCCTGGCCAAGGTGCACGAGCTGGAACGACGGAACCGGCTGCTGGAGCAGCAGCTGCAGGCGGCGCGGAGGCACTCGGCAAAGCAGCGCAACGTCTCCACGCAGACGGACGCCTGCTTCCCGGTCAGCGACCCCCGGATATATTTCAACGCCCAGCACACCACGTCCAGTATCTCTCCGTTTAATTTAGCCGTGGCTAGGAGATGTTAACTACCTCGCCTGGTGTACAGGAGGTCGTGGGTTCGATCCAGACCCTGACGCCTGCTGCTGTATATTTGGAGTTTGCGTATCTCTCTCTCTCTCATCATCAACACGGTGGCTAGGAGATGTTAACTACCTCGCCTGGTGTACAGGAGGTCGTGGGTTCGATCCCGACCCTGAAGCCTGCTGCTGTATATTTGGAGTTTGCGTCTCTCTCTCATCATCACGGTGGCTAGGAGATGTTAACTACCTCGCCTGGTGTACAGGAGGTCGTGGGTTCGATCCCGACCCTGACGCCTGCTGCTGTATATTTGGAGTTTGCGTGTCTCTCTCTCATCATCATCACGGTGGCTAGGAGATGTTAACTACCTCGCCTGGTGTGCAGGAGGTCGTGGGTTCGATCCCGACCCTGACGCCTGCTGCTGTGTATTTGGAGTTTGCGTGTCTCTCTCTCTCCCTGTGGTCGTGTGGATTTTTCTCCGGTTCCTCCGGTTTTTCCTTGCCCATTCAGAAGCAACATCACGCGTTGAGAGCATTCGGCTACTGCTATACATTCACACGTGGTGATGATGATGATGACGAGAAGCCACTTCATTGGTCTATCGTTTGTGATAGGCAGGTTGCTTCTCAAAGAAGAGCTGTATAGTCACGTATAAGGGAAATAATAAAATAATTAAAATAAAACATAATAAAATACAATTGTCACGACGTTTCCCTTCTACGTGACTTTACCGAAAGAACAAAGAAGATGAATCCCTGCAGTCACGAAAGCTTTAAGTCGAAATTTAAGACCTGGTAAATAAAAAAAAACATTTATAGTTGAATTTCAGTGTGAGCCGTGTCCTTACTCACAGGCGTTGGCGATCAGTGGACCTCTTCCATTCAGCTCTGTCCATGGCATTTTATGAACACAACTCTGCATTGGGTTCACATCCAGTAGTAGAGAGAGAGAGAGACAGGGGAGGGTCAGAGAGATCGAGAGAGACAGGGAGTTAGGCAGACGCAGAGAGAGAGAGATGCAGAGTTAGACAAAGACACACACACAGAGACACGCAGACAGAGACACGCAGACAGAGACACGCACGCAGAGACACGCAGACAGAGACACGCAGACAGAGACACGCACGCAGAGACACGCAGACAGAGACACGCAGGCAGAGACACGCACACAGAGACACGCACGCAGAGACACGCACACAGAGACACGCAGACAGAGATACGCACACAGAGACACGCACGCAGAGACACGCAGACAGAGACACGCAGACACAGACACGCAGACAGACACGCAGACAGAGACACTCAGGCAGAGACACGCACGCAGAGACACGCACACAGAGACACGCACACAGAGACACGCGGACAGAGACACGCGGACAGAGACACGCGGACAGAGACACGCGGACAGAGACACGCGGACAGAGACACGCGGACAGAGACACGCGGACAGAGACACAGACAGAGACACAGACAGAGACAGAGGACACGGGGAGAGTCACAGAGGATTAAGAGTCACGAAGAAAAAGACAAAGATCCCCCGTATAGCCTTAACAGACTGTTGGGGCAAGTGCTGTTCGCGAACAGCACCTATGAAGGTCGGCACGGCACACGAAGGGGTGGGTGGCCAACACCACGCCCGGCCGCCTTTGTCTTCCCTAATGGCAATGTAATAATTGCACCAGGTACTCATTTGAGGCCGAGTCGACCTAGGGGAGGCCCAGGACCAGTTCAGATAATCTTTGCCTGGTGTTGATGGCCGATTTAGCAAGATTCTAGATTTGAAGCTTTCGTGACTGCAAGGATTCATACTCGTAGTTTTTTCGGTAAAGTCACCGTGTAGGTAAAAAATGAAATTAAAATTAATAAAAAGAAAATAATAAAAATCACGACGTTGCCTCCGAAGCGTCGTGATTTTTTATTATTTTATTTTTATTAATTTTTATTTCATTCTTTACCTACACGGTGACTTTACCGAAAAAACTACGAGTACGATTTAGCAAGGTTGGCCACGCACGGTAAGAAATAAGTTCAACAACGCGCGTGCAGCGCAACGGAACTCGGGTCGCCGGGTTCGTAGCGCGGCGTAGCGCTAACCACTACACCCCCCCCCCCCCCCCCAGTCGCTGGCGTCAGGCTCGGCGTGGAGCTACGCTCGGCGCGTGGGGGGGGGCGGTGCCGCCGCCGCCGCCGTGGTTGAGGCGCGCCGTGTGTCGGGGTTGGGCCTCCCCACGACGCACGACGTCGGCGTGCAGATCGACACGATCACGCCCGAGATGCGCGCCCTCTACAACGTGCTCTCCAAGGTCAAGCGCGAGCGGGACCACTTCAAGCGCAAGTACGCGGACCCGCCCGCCCGCTCGCTCGCCGACCCGCTCATTCGCTCGCTCGCCGACCCGCTCGCTCGCTCGCCGACCCGCTCGCTCGCCGACTCGCTCACTTTCTCGCCGACTCGCTCACTTAAAAGCTTGCTAACTCACTCGCTCACTCACCGACTCACTCACTCACTGAAAACCTCGCTCACTATAAAGCTCACTCACCGACTCGCTCATTAATTCGCTCACTCACCATCAGAGGTCGCAACCGGGTACCCGATACCCGTACCCTACCCGATACCCGGCTACCCGTACCCGGCTACCCGTACCCGGCCGGGTACGGGTAGCCGTTTGCGACCCTGGTGCGGCCGGGTACTGGTACGGGTAAGGAATCAAAACCCGTTTGCGACCTCTGCTCACAATATCACTCGCTCACTCACCATATTGCTCGCTCATTCATCGTTCGCTTGCTCAACCACTCGCTCACTCACGTATTCGCTCACTCAATTCGATCGCTCACTCGATTGCTCACTCAATCGCCCCGCTCGCTCGCACGCTCACTCACTCTCTCATTCGCTCACTCAATTGCACGGTCACTTAATTTCTCGCCCGCTCGCTCGCTGCTTTACTCACTCAAACGCTCACTCATTGGCTCACTAACGCAATCATTCACGAACTCGCCAACTCGCCAACGGTGCAGTGCTCGCGCTACACGTAAGCGCGCGCGCCCCGCCACTCGCGGAGGTCACCGTGTCGCGATGGTCGGTGACCCTCCCGTGTCGCGCTGCCGCCCACGCAGGTGGGAGGAGGAGCTGGCGCTGCGCCTGGCGCTGCAGGACACCGTGGTCGTCCTGCAGGAGGTGCGCGCGCGCGACGTCGGGCATTCGCGTCGGAGTAGGCGGCGCGTGAGCCGTGCGTGGCAGCCGCGGCAAATGGCACGAGGTGCACCGGGCACAGGGATGGAGTGATGCCCCGAGTGGCGTCTTCTCCCCCGTCGTCTCGACCCCCACGCTCATGACATCGTCCGGCCTTTCCCGTTATCCGCCGCCTCTCAGCCTTCTTACTCTTAGGTTTTTTCGGTAAAGTCACGTAGGTAAAAAATAAAAAATAATCGAAATAATAATAGAAATAAAATTATAAATCACTCAGCCTTCGCCTCCACCACCACCACCATATTTGCCAACTTTCACGAGCGTACGGAGAAGCAAGATTTTGATTTTACCCCCCTCCCTACCCCCCCCTGTACGAGCGTCTAACCTGCGTCGTGCCATGGAGTTGGAGCATTTCCACGGGAAATTGTCGTGGTGAGAAACCAACCCCTAAGTTGGTGATTCTTCTTAACCCGGGGGTGCGAGATGCCCTTTCTGGGGGGTAGCGAGACACGGCCAGATTTTTTAAAATAAGAAGTTAATAATCATCGACGATACAAATGAAGCACGGGCACGTACCTCACGACTTAATTTGCCTCATCAAACCCCTATGTATTTATGAACATTGTAAATGTTTTTAATGATTGAGAACCAAAGGGGTGCTGCAAGGCTATGAACCACTGCCCTCGGTTGGCGTTTAATTTATTTAACCGGGCGGGGGGTGGTTGGGTGAGAACTTGAGAGAGACGCCACGAAATCAGAGTCCCAATTCGCAAGCGTGACCCTGGCTGGGTGCAATCGGCTGCCAGTAGGCGGGGGTTGCGATGGCGATGATCGCTGCCCCGTGCGCACGTAGAATCCCGGTTGCGAGTCCCTTCCAGCGGTCATTTTAAAACTCGGCATAAATTTGGACGACCCCTCACACCGGCACACGACGGCCTCCACTTTTGGGAAATGATGTCACGGGATTACTCGCGACGTCCACCGTGAATGAACGCAGATGACAACCTAGCGTCGTCACGGTGACAACGTCACGTCGTCACGGTGACAACCTAGCGTCTTCTTGGTTCTTTCGGTAAAGTCACATAGAATGGAAATAATAAAATAATAAAAATAAAACATAATAAAATAATTCTCACGACGTTTCGGCCACAACGCAAGCAGTCGTTCTCAGGTGAAGACCAGGTCTGTCGTCGTCGTCACGGTGACAACGTCGCGTCGTCACCGTGACAACGTCGCGTCGTCACGGTGACAACGTAGCGTCGTCACGACTACAACGGCTAATACTGCGTGCACCACTTGAGAATTAACCGGGGCGGTCGCTAATTTTCGAACCGCAAACCTCCGCAGCGGCAAGGCGGCGGCAATACTGCCACCGCCCACGGCCACCGACACCGGCCTCGATGAGTACTTGTGTGCGACGTGTAGTTCACATCGCCACTAGGGGGATGAAGGCGGCCGGTCGGGCGTGGTGCTGGCCACTCGCCGCCTCGTGTGCCGTGCCGGCCTTCATAGGTGCTGCTCGCTTGCACCAACAGCCTGGTGTAGGATATATGAGGATCTTTGTTGTTTTTGCGTGCGTCTGCACGCGCGTCACCCCGCCTTAATTTCCCGTGTCCAGGAGGCGAAGGAGGCCGAGTTCATCCAGGACGACCTCACTCAGAAGATGGAGCGGCTCAAGGCCGAGCTGGTCGTCTTCAAGACCCTGCTGAACGACGTCAGCCCCCGCGTCTCTCCCCTCCCCCCCACACTTGTGGAACTCGCTGTAGAGAGGGGGTGGTTGGGGGGGGGGTGGAGGTGCTCTGATGGGTGGAGGAGGAGGACTGTGATTGGTTAAGGGGTTAAAGAAGGGCAGCTCCAGGTCGGACAAGTTGGCCAATGGGGGCACAGCCAAAGCGGTTGGTACTGGAGCAGCCGCTGATAGGAGGGACACAAGATGGCTGATAGGAGGAACACAAGATGGCCGATAGGAGGGACACAAGATGGCCGATAGGGACACAAGATGGCTGATAGGAGGGACACAAGATGGCTGATAGGAGGAACACAAGATGGCCGATAGGAGGGACACAAGATGGCCGATAGGGACACAAGATGGCTGATAGGGACACAAGATGGCTGATAGGAGGGACACAAGATGGCTGATAGGGACACAAGATGGCTGATAGGGAGACAAGATGGCCGATAGGGACACAAGATGGCCGATAGGGACACAAGATGGCCGATAGGGACACAAGATGGCTGATAGGAGGGACACAAGATGGCTGATAGGGACACAAGATGGCTGATAGGAGGGACACAAGATGGCTGATAGGAGGGACACAAGATGGCTGATAGGAGGGACACAAGATGGCTGATAGGAGGGATACAAGATGGCTGATAGGAGGGACACAAGATGGCTGATAGGAGGGATACAAGATGGCCGATAGGAGGGACACAAGATGGCCGATAGGAGGGTCACAAGATGGCTGATAGGAGGGACACAAGATGGCTGATAAGAGGGACACAAGATGGCTGATAGGAGGGACACAAGATTGCTGATAGGAGGGACACAAGTTGGCTGATAGGAGGGACACAAGATGGCTGATAGGAGGGACACAAGATGGCTGATAGGAGGGACACAAGATGGCTGATAAGAGGGACACAAGATGGCTGATAAGAGGGACACAAGATGGCTGACAGGAGGGACACAAGATGGCTGATAGGAGGGACACAAGATGGCCGATAGGAGGGACACAAGATGGCCGATAGGAGGGACACAAGATGATGAGTGAGCGAGTGAGTTTGAGTGGTAGCGGGTGAGTGAGGTGAGCGGTGAGCGAGTGAGTTTGAGTAGTAGCGGGTGAGTGAGGTGAGCGGTGAGCGAGTGAGTTTGAGTGGTAGCGGGTGAGTGAGGTGAGCGGTGAGCGAGTGAGTTTGAGTAGTAGCGGGTGAGTGAGGTGAGCGGTGAGCGAGTGAGTTTGAGTGGTAGCGGGTGAGTGAGGTGAGCGGTGAGCGAGTGAGTTTGAGTAGTAGCGGGTGAGTGAGGTGAGCGGTGAGCGAGTGAGGGGGTTAGTGAGGAGTATAGTGAGGGGAGTGTGGAGTGAGCAGAATAATGAGGGTGAGTGGGAGAGTAGAATAGTGAAAGGAGAATAGTGAGCGAGTGAGCAGAGTAGTAAGTGAGGGGGTTTGTGAGGAGAATAGTGAGGGGAGTGAGGGGTTAGTGAGAATAGTGAGCGAGTCAGCAGAGTAGTGAGTGACCAAGCGAGTGAGGTGAGCAGTGAATGTGAAGGGGTTAGTGAGGAGGATAGTGATTGAGGGGAATAGTGAGTCGGTGAGTGGAGCAGTGAGCGAGTGAGGGTGGTGAGTAAGCGAGGCTGGTGGTGAGTGAGTGAGGCTGGTGGTGAGTGAGTGAGTGTGGTGGTGGGTGAGTGAGTGTGGTGGTGAGTGAGTGAGTGAGGGTAGTGGTGAGTGAGTGAGTGAGGGTGGTGGTGGTGAGTGAGTCAGCGAGGCTGGTGGTGAGTGAGGCTGGTGGTGAGTGAGTGAGGCTGGTGGTGAGTGAGTGAGTGTGGTGGTGGGTGAGTGAGTGTGGTGGTGAGTGAGTGAGTGAGGGTAGTGGTGAGTGAGTGAGTGAGGGTGGTGGTGGTGAGTGAGTCAGCGAGGCTGGTGGTGAGTGAGGCTGGTGGTGAGTGAGTGAGGCTGGTGGTGAGTGAGTGAGTGTGGTGGTGGGTGAGTGAGTGTGGTGGTGAGTGAGTGAGTGAGGGTAGTGGTGAGTGAGTGAGTGAGGGTGGTGGTGGTGAGTGAGTCAGCGAGGCTGGTGGTGAGTGAGGCTGGTGGTGAGTGAGTGAGGGTGGTGGTGAGTGAGTGAGTGTGGTGGTGGGTGTGGTGGTGGGTGAGTGAGTGAGTGAGGGTAGTGGTGAGTGAGTGAGTGAGGGTGGTGGTGGTGAGTGAGTCAGCGAGGCTGGTGGTGAGTGAGGCTGGTGGTGAGTGAGTGAGGGTGGTGGTGAGTGAGTGAGTGTGGTGGTGGGTGTGGTGGTGGGTGAGTGAGTGAGTGTGGTGGTGAGTGAGTGAGTGAGGGTAGTGGTGAGCGAGCGAGGTGAGCGGTGAGCGAATGCTGGAGCCCCACCGTGCTCCGCGTCACGCCCCTCTCTTTGCCGCGGCCCTCTAGCAAATGACGGACCTGGACAGCCGCATCCAGGAGAAGGCCATGAAGGTGGACATGGACATCTGCCGCCGCATCGACATCACGGCGCGGCTGTGCGACATCGCGCAGCAGCGCAACTCGCATGACATGAGCCGCATGTTCACGGTGAGCCTCCTCCTGCTGCAGGCCAACGCCTCCAGAGGGACGCCACGTGACTCTCCCTGTGACTCACCACGTGACTCACCACGTGACTCTCCCTGTGACTCTCCACGTGGCCCTCCACTTGACTCTCCACGTGACTCTCCACGTGACTCTCCACGTGGCCCTCCACTTGACTCTCCCTGTGACTCTCCACGTGACTCTCCACGTGACTCTCCCTGTGACTCACCACGTGACTCTCCACGTGACTCTCCACGTGACTCTCCACGTGACTCTCCACGTGACTCACCACGTGACTCTCCACGTGACTCTCCCTGTGACTCTCCACGTGACCCTCCACGTGACTCTCCACGTGACTCTCCCTGTGACTCTCCACGTGACCCTCCACGTGACTCTCCACGTGACTCTCCACGTGACCCTCCACGTGACTCTCCCTGTGACTCACCACGTGACTCTCCACGTGACTCTCCCTGTGACTCTCCACGTGACTCTCCACGTGACCCTCCACGTGACTCTCCACGTGACTCTCCCTGTGACTCTCCCTGTGACTCTCCACGTGACTCTCCACGTGACCCTCCACGTGACTCTCCACGTGACTCTCCCTGTGACTCTCCCTGTGACTCTCCACGTGACCCTCCACGTGACTCTCCACGTGACTCTCCCTGTGACTCTCCACGTGACCCTCCACGTGACTCTCCACGTGACTCTCCACGTGACCCTCCACGTGACTCTCCCTGTGACTCACCACGTGACTCTCCACGTGACTCTCCCTGTGACTCACCACGTGACTCTCCACGTGACCCTCCACGTGACTCTCCACGTGACTCTCCACGTGACCCTCCACGTGACTCTCCCTGTGACTCACCACGTGACTCTCCACGTGACTCTCCCTGTGACTCACCACGTGACTCACCACGTGACTCTCCCTGTGACTCTCCACGTGACCCTCCACGTGCCTCTCCACGTGACTCTCCCTGTGACTCTCCCTGTGACTCACCACGTGACTCTCCACGTGACCCTCCACGTGACTCTCCCTGTAACTCTCCACGTGACTCTCCCTGTGACTCTCCACGTGACTCTCCACGTGACCCTCCACGTGACTCTCCACGTGACTCTCCACGTGACTCTCCCTGTGACTCTCCCTGTGACTCTCCACGTGACCCTCCACGTGACTCACCACGTGACTCTCCCTGTGACTCACCACGTGACTCTCCACGTGACTCTCCACGTGACTCTCCCTGTGACTCTCCACGTGACTCTCCACGTGACCCTCCACGTGACTCACCACGTGACTCTCCACGTGACTCTCCACGTGACTCTCCCTGTGACTCTCCACGTGACCCTCCACGTGACTCACCACGTGACTCTCCCTGTGACTCACCACGTGACTCTCCACGTGGCCCTCCACGTGACTCTCCACGTGACTCTCCACGTGACTCTCCACGTGACTCTCCCTGTGACTCTCCACGTGACTCACCACGTGACTCTCCACGTGACTCTCCACGTGACCCTCCACGTGACTCTCCACGTGGCCCTCCACTTGACTCTCCACGTGACCCTCCACGTGACTCTCCACGTGACTCTCCACGTGACTCTCCACGTGACTCTCCACGTGACCCTCCACTTGACTCTCCACGTGACCCTCCACGTGACTCTCCACGTGACCCTCCACTTGACTCTCCACGTG
This sequence comes from Lethenteron reissneri, assembly GCF_015708825.2. Taxonomy (NCBI): domain Eukaryota; kingdom Metazoa; phylum Chordata; class Hyperoartia; order Petromyzontiformes; family Petromyzontidae; genus Lethenteron; species Lethenteron reissneri. Next base: position 4,836,647 of record NC_083838.1, read on the forward strand.
ACTCTCCACTTGACTCTCCACGTGACTCTCCACGTGACCCTCCACGTGACTCACCACGTGACTCTCCACGTGACTCTCCACGTGACTCTCCACGTGACTCTCCCTGTGACTCTCCACGTGACTCTCCACGTGACTCTCCACGTGACTCTCCACGTGACTCTCCACGTGACTCTCCACGTGACTCTCCACGTGACCCTCCACGTGACTCTCCACGTGACTCTCCACGTGACTCTCCACGTGACTCTCCACGTGACTTTCCACTTGACTCTCCACGTGACTCTCCACGTGACTCTCCACGTGACCCTCCACGTGACCCTCCACGTGACTCTCCACGTGACCCTCCACGTGACCCTCCACGTGACTCTCCACGTGACCCTCCACGTGACCCTCCACGTGACTCTCCACGTGACTCTCCACGTGACTCTCCACTTGACTCTCCACGTGACTCTCCCTGTGACTCTCCACGTGACTCTCCACGTGACCCTCCACGTGACTCTCCACGTGACTCTCCCTGTGACTCTCCACGTGACTCTCCACGTGACCCTCCACGTGACTCTCCACGTGACTCTCCCTGTGACTCTCCACGTGACTCTCCACGTGACTCTCCACGTGACCCTCCACTTGACTCTCCACGTGACTCTCCACGTGACTCACCACGTGACTCTCCACGTGACTCTCCACGTGACTCTCCACGTGACTCTCCACGTGACTCTCCACGTGACTCTCCACGTGACCCTCCACTTGACTCTCCACGTGACTCTCCACGTGACTCACCACGTGACTCTCCACGTGACTCTCCACGTGACTCTCCACGTGACTCTAACCGTGACTCTCCACGTGACTCTCCACGTGACTCTCCCTGCGACTCTCCCTCTGCCCGCTGCAGTCCCTGCAGTTCTCGCCCATCAAGGCGGTGGGGACGTCGGCCGGAGCGGGGGGCCCCGGGGGGGGGGCTGCGGGGACCCCCGGGTCGCGCAAGAAGGAGGCTCATGGGCAGCAAGTGGGGGGCCCCGCGGGGGAGCAGCTCGAGGGAGGGGACGAAGATCGCTCCGCCCTGACGCTTCCCGGTGCTCGCACACACACGTACACGTACACACATACACATACACACGCACACACACACGCGTACACACGTACACACGTACACCTACGCACGTACACGCGTACACGTACACACACACGTATACACGCACACACATACACACACATAGACGTGCACACACATGCACACACATACACACGTACACACACACGTACACACACACACGTATACACACACACGCACACACACACACGTACACACACACACGCACACACACGTACACACATACACACGTACACACGTGCACACACACACACGTACACACATACACACACACGTACACACGTACACACACACACACGTACACACACACACGCACACACACGTATACACACACACGCACACGTACACACGTACACACACACGCACACACGTGCACACACGTACACACACGCACACACACACGCACACACGTACACACATACACACGTACACACACACGTACACACACGTACACACACGTATACACACGTATACACGTACACACGTACACACGTACACGTACACATACACGTACACACACGTACACAGGTGCACACACGTGCACACTCGCACACGTACACACACGTATACACACATACCCACACAAAGATCCCCCGTATAGCCTTAATAGACTGTAGGGGCAAGTGCTGTAGCGAGCACCTATGAAGGCCAGAACGGTACACGAGGGGGTGGGTGGGTAGCACCACGTGAGTGGGAATCGAACTCGAATCGCCGGGTTTGTAGCGCAGTGCGCTACACTACCGCTCCCCTATGGTGCTGGCCACCCATTCCCTACCCGGTCTCCTGGAGCCGAGTCCCAACCGAGACTCCGACCCTGAGACCCGGTCTCCTGGAGCCTCAACCGAGACTCCGAGCCCGAGACCCGGTCTCCTTGAGCCGAGTCTCAACTGAGACTCCGACCCTGAGACCCGGTCTCCTGGAGACGAGTCTTAACCGAGACTCCGACCCCGAGACCCGGTCTCCTGGAGCCGAGTCTCAACTGAGACTCCGACCCTGAGACCCGGTCTCCTTGAGCCGAGTCTCAACTGAGACTCCGACCCTGAGACCCGGTCTCCTGGAGACGAGTCTTAACCGAGACTCCGACCCCGAGACCCGGTCTCCTGGAGCCGAGTCTCAACTGAGACTCCGACCCTGAGACCCGGTCTCCTTGAGCCGAGTTTCAACTGAGACTCCGACCCTGAGACCCGGTCTCCTGGAGCCGAGTCTCAACCGAGACTCCGACCCCGAGACCCGGTCTCCTTGAGCCGAGTCTTAACCGAGACTCCGACCCTGAGACCCGGTCTCAGTGGAGACGCGGTCTCACGGAGCGTGCTTGCCGGTGTTCCGTGTGGCATCTGCTCAGAGGGGACCGCATCGATGGAGGTTGTCCCGCTGGGGGTGGTGACCCCGTCCGTAGCAACGGCGCCGTTACCGGGGGCGATCATCAACGACGACGACGAGAACTCCACGTCCGGGAACATCACGGACGAGATGAAGCGCATCATCAACACGCTGTGAGGACGTGCGCACACACGCACGTACACACACGCATACGCACACACAAACACACACACACACAAACACACGCGCACACACACACACGCATCCACACGCATCCACACACAGACGCACGCATACACACATACACGCACGCATACACACGCACACACGCATACACACGCATACACACACAGACACACACACGCACACACATGCACGCACACACATGCACGCACACGCACACACGTGCGTACACACACACACACGCACGCTCATGTACACACGCAAAGATAAAGATCCCCCGAATAGCCTTTACAGGCTGTTGCGGCAAGTGCTGTTAGCGAGCAGCTACGAAGGCCGGCACGGCACACGAGGGGGGTGGGTGGCCGACACCACGCCCGGCCGCCTTTGTCTCCCCAGTGGCGATGTTTACTACACACTGCACCAGGCGCTCGATCCAGGGGAGGGCCCAGGACCGGTTCAGACGATCGTCGCCGGCGCTGGCCGCGAGCGGGAATCCATCTCGGGTCGCCGGGTTCGTGGCCGAGCGCGCTGACCGCCGCGCCGCCGCTCCCCACGCGAACAAAAGACAAAGATCCCCCGTACAGCCTCGCCGGACTGTCGGGGCAAGTGTTGTTAGCGAGCACACGGGCACTCAAGCCTCTCCCGCCTGTCCTTCCGCCCCCCCTACCCGCGCGCAGGCGAGAGACGATGGACTTTGAGGACGACTGCGACAGCCTCGCGTGGGAGGAGACGGAGGAGACGCTGCTGCTGTGGGAGGACTTCTCCGCGTCCCCTCCCAGCGGCGCCGAGGCCTCCCCCGGCGAGAACGTGAGCAGCGGTGGGGGGGCAGCAACAGGGGCAGCAGCGGTAGAGGTAACAGGGGCAGCAGCAGCAGGGGCAGCTGTAGCAGCAGCAGCAGCAGCTGTAGTAGCAGCAGCGGGGGCAGCAGCTGTAGCAGCAGCAGCAGGGGCAGCAGCAGGGGCAGCAGCAGCAGCAGTGGTAGGGGCGGCAGGGGCAGCAGCAGCAGCTGTAGCAGCAGCAGCAGCAGTGGCGTTAGCAGCGGCAGTAGCGGCAGCGCTGTGATAGAGCGATAAAATTGGACACCCGATGAATGAAATCACCGATCGCAGATTGCTGCCTGTATATGTGGAGGAAGAGAGCGGGCGGGGCGCTGCCCCAGAAGGGGGCGGGGCGTTGCCCACAAGCGGTTCATGTGCATCGTGAATCGAGGTTAATTTCGCGTGTCGATTCTCGCTCAGTCGAACCGGCAAAGGCGCCTCAAGGCCGATGGTGATCGTCGTGTCGATTCATTGCCAATCAACGCGTGGATCGAGACATCCCGCCGAATTGGTATCGCGTCATCCGACACGGGCCCCCGCCACCCCCCATTTTTATTTTTGATTGGCTGAATATCTGCATGGTCGGTGACTCCGTCGCAGTCCGCTTTTATCGTTACCACGGCGCTGGTGGGAACAATAACATCGGACTTGCCGAGACTCCGACCCTGAGACCCGGTTTCCTGGAGCCGAGTCTCAACCGAGACTCTGATCCCGCAGTGGCGCGCGGGTGCGAGAATTTATCTTTTTTTGCCCGGATGCTTTTTTGTCGTTATATTTCAGTCGGAGCCCAGGAACGTTAACACACTGCATCTAAGCTGAGCCCAAAAGAGTGGGCAACGTACCCACACACATGTGTGTGCGTGTGCGTACCTTGAACTTCTTTCGCGCCGTACGTAGCCAACCGTGCGAATCGGAGGTGCAGGGGGGGGAGGGACATCAACACTAAACAACAACACAAAGCGGCTCAAAAGAAATTAGTTTTGTCGCTCTTGAAAGTAAGAAAAAGGGTTGCGCGTAGGGCAACGGCAGGAAAATGAAAAGCGTTGTTGTTTGTTGTTGTTTGTTGTTGTTGTGTGTTGTTGTGTGTTGTTGTTGTTCGGCAAAAAATGTAAGGGCCAGGAAAGAGAGGAAGACCACACAGAGAATGGTGGCTTGACGAAGATGGTAGCGATTGGCTGCCCGAGAGGCGTGGCCACTACTTGAGCAGATCGGCACCACGAGACAGAGAGGAAAGTGGAAACAACAAATGACGCAACGTGCAGTGGGACACGTCCACTACGGGCTGTCCGCCCATGGGTCGCGATGATGATGATCCCGGTAGAGAAACAGAGGGGGGTACAGAAACTCCATGGACATAAGTCCCGACCGTGCATAGCGAGATGTTAACTACCTTGCCTGGTGTGCAGGAGGTCGTGGGTTCGATCCCGACCCTGATGCCTGCTGCTGTGTATTTGTAGTTTGCGTGTCTCTCTCTCTCATCATCATCATCACGGTGGCTAGGAGATGTTAACTACCTCGCCTGGTGTGCAGGAGGTTGTGGGCTCGATCCTGACCCTGATGCCTGCTGCTGTGTATTTCGAGTTTGCGTGTCTCTCTCTCTCACCATCATCACGGTGGCTAGGAGATGTTAACTACCTCGCCTGATCTTTTCCCAGCACGTATGTTTTCCCCTCCACATTTACAATCGACTTGCGTTTAGAGTATTTGGCTGATATAAATTTCACATGATGATGAGGATGTAATTGAAGTTGATGATGAGGTTGTAATTTCTAATGATGTTGGTGATTTTGATGTAATTGATGTTGGTGATGATGTTGGTGATGATGATGATTTTGATGTAATTGATGATGATGTTGGTGATGATGATTTGGATGTAATTGATGATGACGATGATGATGTTGGTGATGTTGGTGACGATGTTGATCATGATGGTGATGTTGTAGATGTGGGGGGAGCGGTAGTGGTTAGTGCGCTGCGCTATGAACCCGATGATCCGAGTTCAATTCCCGCTCATGCCCAACACCAGTGTCGAACCGGTCCTGGGCCTCCCCTAGGTCGACTCAGCCTCAAATGAGTACCTGGTGCGGTGTGTAAAAACGTCGCCACTGGGGAGACAAAGGCGGCCAGGCGTGGTGCTGGCCACCCACCCCCTCGTGTGCCACAGTGCCGGCCTTCATAGGCGCTACTTGCCAACAGCACTTGCTCCAACGGTCTGTTAAGGCTGTACGGGTGATCTTTGTGTCGTCGTTGTTGTTGATGTGGATGCTGCCAGGACGACACGGTGGAGCGGGTCATCCTGGAGACGGAGTCGCTGCTCAAGACGCGCGAGCGTGAATACCAGGAGACGATCGGACAAATTGAGGTAGGCCCTCCGCCTACCCGTCAGCTCCGTTCAGCCGTGGACTAAAAGTCCAAGTGATTCGCCGCTCAGATGGGCACCGGGGAAGGACCATTCTCCGTGCGTGTTCCCCGCATGTCCCCACGTGCCCCGTGTTTTCTATGCGTCTGAATGCATCCACGTGTGTCCCATGCTGTCAATGCGTTCCCATGTGCCCCGTGTTTTCTATGCTTGTGAGTGCAACTCCACGTGTCCCAGTGTGTCCCCGTGCGTCTCCGTGTATCTGCCTTGTGTCCCATGTTATCTGCGTGTCCCCGTGCGTCTCCGTGTGTCTCCCGTGTGTCCCATGTTATCTGCGTGTCCCTGCGTGTCTCCGTGCGTCTCCGTGTGTCCCATGTTATCTGCGTGTCCCTGCGTGTCTCCGCGTGTCTCCGTGTGTCCCATGTTATCTGCGTGTCCCCGCATGTCCCCGTGTCTCCGTGTGTCTCCGTGTGTCCCATGTTATCTGCGTGTCCCCGCGTGTCCCCGTGTCTCCGTGTGTCTCCGTGTGTCCCATGTTATCTGCGTGTCCCCACGTGTCCCCGCGTGTGCGCACGTACCCGCAGCTGGAGCTGGCGAGCGCCAAGAGCGACATGAGCCGCCACCTGCACGAGTACATGGAGATGTGCAGCATGAAGCGCGGCCTCGACGTGCAGATGGAGACGTGCCGCCGCATGATCGGCCACTCGCACACCGAGGATGGGTGAGGGCAGAGGGCGCACGGGGCGAAGGAAATACGGGGAAACAGGGCGATGGGTCAGGGTTTACAGGTCAGGGGTCGGGATACAGGATGACGGGTCAGGGTTAGACTCACTGCTAGAGCCTGGGTCAGGGTTAGACTCACTGCTAGAGTCTGGGTCAGGGTTAGACTCACTGCTGGAGTCTGGGTCAGGGTTAGACTCACTGTGAGGGTCTGGGTCAGGGTTAGACTCACTGCTAGGGTCTGGGTCAGGGTTAGACTCATTGTGAGAGTCTGGGTCAGGGTTAGACTCACTGCTGGGGTCTGGGTCAGGGTTAGACTCACTGCCAGGGTCTGGGTCAGGGTTAGACTCACTGCTAGAGTCTGGGTCAGGGTTAGACTCACTGCTAGGTTCTGGGTCAGGGTTAGACTCACTGCTAGAGTCTGGGTCAGGGTTAGACTCACTGTGAGAGTCTGGGTCAGGGTTAGACTCATTGTGAGAGTCTGGGTCAGGGTTAGACTCACTGCTAGAGTCTGGGTCAGGGTTAGACTCACTGCTGGAGTTTGGGTCAGGGTTAGACTCACTGTGAGAGTCTGGGTCAGGGTTAGACTCACTGCTGGAGTCTGGGTCAGGGTTAGACTCACTGCCAGGGTCTGGGTCAGGGTTAGACTCACTGCTAGAGTCTGGGTCAGGGTTAGACTCACTGCTAGAGTCTGGGTCAGGGTTAGACTCACTGCTAGAGTCTGGGTCAGGGTTAGACTCACTACTAGGGTCTGTGTCAGGGTTAGACTCACTGCTAGAGTCTGGGTCAGGGTTAGACTCACTGCTAGGGTCTGGGTCAGGGTTAGACTCACTGCTAGAGTCTGGGTCAGGGTTAGACTCACTGCTAGAGTCTGGGTCAGGGTTAGACTCACTGCTAGAGTCTGGGTCAGGGTTAGACTCATTGTGAGAGTCTGGGTCAGGGTTAGACTCACTGCTGGAGTCTGGGTCAGGGTTAGACTCACTGTGAGAGTCTGGGTCAGGGTTAGACTCACTGCTAGAGTCTGGGTCAGGGTTAGACTCACTGCTGGAGTCTGGGTCAGGGTTAGACTCACTGATAGAGTCTGGGTCAGGGTTAGACTCACTGCTAGAGTCTGGGTCAGGGTTAGACTCACTGCTAGAGTCTGGGTCAGGGTTAGACTCACTGTGAGGGTCTGGGTCAGGGTTAGACTCACTGCTAGAGTCTGGGTCAGGGTTAGACTCACTACTAGGGTCTGGGTCAGGGTTAGACTCACTGCTAGAGTCTGGGTCAGGGTTAGACTCACTGCTAGAGTCTGGGTCAGGGTTAGACTCACTGCTAGAGTCTGGGTCAGGGTTAGACTCATTGTGAGAGTCTGGGTCAGGGTTAGACTCACTGCTAGAGTCTGGGTCAGGGTTAGACTCACTGCTGGAGTCTGGGTCAGGGTTAGACTCACTGCTGGAGTCTGGGTCAGGGTTAGACTCACTGCTGGGGTCTGGGTCAGGGTTAGACTCACTGCTGGGGTCTGGGTCAGGGTTAGACTCACGGATAGAGTCTGGGTCAGGGTTAGACTCACTGCTAGAGTCTGGGTCAGGGTTAGACTCACTGCTAGAGTCTGGGTCAGGGTTAGACTCATTGTGAGAGTCTGGGTCAGGGTTAGACTCACTGCTAGAGTCTGGGTCAGGGTTAGACTCATTGTGAGAGTCTGGGTCAGGGTTAGACTCATTGTGAGAGTCTGGGTCAGGGTTAGACTCACTGCTAGAGTCTGGGTCAGGGTTAGACTCATTGTGAGAGTCTGGGTCAGGGTTAGACTCACTGCTAGAGTCTGGGTCAGGGTTAGACTCACTGCTGGAGTCTGGGTCAGGGTTAGACTCACTGCTGGAGTCTGGGTCAGGGTTAGACTCACTGCTGGAGTCTGGGTCAGGGTTAGACTCACTGCTGGGGTCTGGGTCAGGGTTAGACTCACTGATAGAGTCTGGGTCAGGGTTAGACTCACTGCTAGAGTCTGGGTCAGGGTTAGACTCACTACTAGGGTCTGGGTCAGGGTTAGACTCACTACTAGGGTCTGGGTCAGGGTTAGACTCACTACTAGGGTCTGGGTCAGGGTTAGACTCACTGCTAGAGTCTGGGTCAGGGTTAGACTCACTGCTAGAGTCTGGGTCAGGGTTAGACTCACTGCTAGAGTCTGGGTCAGGGTTAGACTCACTGCTGGGGTCTGGGTCAGGGTTAGACTCACTGCTAGAGTCTGGGTCAGGGTTAGACTCACTGCTAGAGTCTGGGTCAGGGTTAGACTCACTGCTAGAGTCTGGGTCAGGGTTAGACTCACTGCTAGGGTCTGGGTCAGGGTTAGACTCACTGCTAGAGTCTGGGTCAGGGTTAGACTCACTGCTAGAGTCTGGGTCAGGGTTAGACTCAATGCTAGGGTCTGGGTCAGGGTTAGACTCACTGCTAGAGTCTGGGTCAGGGTTAGACTCATTGCTAGAGTCTGGGTCAGGGTTAGACTCACTGCTAGAGTCTGGGTCAGGGTTAGACTCACTGCTAGGGTCTGGGTCAGGGTTAGACTCACTGCTAGAGTCTGGGTCAGGGTTAGACTCACTGCTAGAGTCTGGGTCAGGGTTAGACTCACTGCTAGGGTCTGGGTCAGGGTTAGACTCACTGCTGGGGTCTGGGTCAGGGTTAGACTCATTGCTGGGGTCTGGGTCAGGGTTAGACTCACTGCTAGAGTCTGGGTCAGGGTTAGACTCACTGCTGGGGTCTGGGTCAGGGTTAGACTCACTGCTGGGGTCTGGGTCAGGGTTAGACTCATTGCTAGAGTCTGGGTCAGGGTTAGACTCATTGCTTGGGTCTGGGTCAGGGTTAGACTCACTGCTAGAGTCTGGGTCAGGGTTAGACTCATTGCTTGGGTCTGGGTCAGGGTTAGACTCACTGCTAGAGTCTGGGTCAGGGTTAGACTCATTGCTGGGACCTAGTAGCGGGAACGATGATGGCCGCGGGGCTGAGCAACCCGGAGTTGAGGGGTCGCTGCCCCCTCTCCGTGCCCGCAGGTCGACCCCCGAGACTCCGTCCGGGGAGCACGACTCTGAGGGGTCGGAGGACAGCGATTCTGCGGAGCCTGAAGATGCCCCGGCCTCCTGAGCACGGGTTCAACTCCTGAGCGAGGCCATCGGAATGCCCCGGCCTCCTGAACCCCATTCACAGAGCACTACCCCTGACCCCAAACCTTGAACCCTGAACCCCTAAACTGAAACTCTGAACCCTCAACATCGAATCCATGAATCCTGAACCCCATTCATAGAGCACTACCCCTGACCCCCAAACCTTGAACCCTGAACCCCTAAACTGAAACTCTGAACCCTCAACGTCCAATCCCTAACGCTGAACCCTGAACCCCATTCATGGAGCACTACCCCTGACCCCTAACCCTGAACGCCTAACCCCTCAGCCCGAATCCCCAACCCTGAACCCCATTCGCAAAACACTACCCTGAACCCCTAAGCCTGAACCCCATACCCTGAACCCCACACACATAACCCTGAACCTCTCAGCCTGAACCCCATTCACAGATCACTCCCCATAACCCCAACACTGACCCCTAAACCCTGAACCATAAACCTTAATCTTGATCATGAAGCCCCCTTGAAGCCTGAACCGTGAATGTAACGTTATTATAATATGTCACTAAGCCTTGGCCTAACGCTGACCTAATCCTAACCCTTACCAAATCTCTAACCCTAGGTATATTATCCTTAACTGTTCATAAAACTAACGCCCAAACCCGACCCCTACATTAATATCTAAACCTACCCCCTCGTCCGACCCGTATCCTAATGTTGAACTCCAATCCTGATCCTGCCCGAATCTCGAGCCCAAATCCCAACACGTAATCAGGTCACCTATCCAGAGAGGCAGTGCTGTGGCGTGAATCTCAATGGGTTGACCTCATCTCCTGGTTGAGTAGGGACACGACAACAATCCTACGCCGATCCTGATCCAAAACCCCAATTCTACCCTTATCCTGATCTCTAACCCCAATCCTACACCCATCCTGATCACTAACCCTATCCCCTACCCCCCCCCTAATAATTTTCCTGTCCCAATACCTAACCCGAAAACTGCTCCTAACCCTACCCAAATATCTTACGCAAATCCCTAACCCTATATCCTAGCCCTACCCGTATCCTCTCACTTTGCCGCCTATCCTGCCCTCAAACCCTTCCCCTAATCCTACACCTACCCAAATCTCCAACCCTCACCCTTACCCCAATGTTCCGACCCGATCCGTATCCTATCACTCGACCTGACCTCTAACCCTGACCCCCCAACCCAAAACCCCCCACTCTGACCCTCGGGCTTCCGACACTTGCGCCTAGCCCCATTCGTAGCAGCGGCTCTCATTGTGACTCTCACGGCCTAACCCCCCCCCCCCCACCATCTCACCTGCGTAACCCCCATCAACAAACGGGACCTCGCCTGGTAGTGAAATGAAATCGGCGACGCGCACCGCCACCAGCGGCCCTTCTCTTTGTAGCTGCTGCCCCCCCCTGCCCCTCCGGTCAAAGGCTCCGGAGGGAGGTGTTGGTGGGCAGCCCCTTCCGTTAGACGCGGGTGGGTGGGTGGGGGAACGGGGAAAATCTACACGAGAGCGAGAGCATGGATTCCGTAACGCTACGAGGCTTGGGGAAACGTTTCGGTCGCGTTTCATCCGCATCTGGGTGTCGGATTCTTGCGACGAGGACGGCGCCGTCGGTACTCGCTGCGGACGGGGCACTGGAGGAGTCCCGTCCGGTGTTGGCCGTCGTCTCCTCTGGCAAGCGCGGTGGCTCAGGCCCCAGGGGGCACACGGCTCGACGTCGGTGGTGCTGCATGGTATCCCTCCCCGCCCCCCCCACCTCTTCGGCAGCCCACACTGACTGGTTAGGTTAGTGTTAGGCGCTGGTTAGGTTAGTGTTAGGCTAGGGTTAGATTAGTGTTAGGCTAGGGTTAGTGTTAGGCTAGGGTTAGGTTAGTGTTAGGCTAGGGTTAGTGTTAGGCTAGGGTTAGGTTAGTGTTAGGCTAGGGTTAGGTTAGTGTTAGGCTAGGGTTAGGTTAGTGTTAGGCTAAGGTTAGGTTAGTGTTAGGCGAGGGTTAGGTTAGTTTAGGGTTAGGTTTTGTGCAGGTGGTGGTGGGGGGGGGGGTGGTGGCGCAGCGGTTAGCGCACTGCGCCATGAACTCGGCAACCTGAGTTCGATTCCCACTCACGTCCCAGCCAGCATCAGTGGTGGGTGACATCATCCACCAGTCGTCTTCACAACACCGCGCAAGCCGGCGTGGTGACGTATAGTCAAATGACCGACATGGCATGTGGAGGTAGATCTTCATCCAGCAGCAGATCGACAGAGGAACGTTCGTTTTACGATTGCTTACACGGAGTTGCAGCGGTCAGTGTGTCATTGGCACGGTTGGCTCCGTCCGGTGCGAAAGAAGTTCAACGTGTACATGCGTACAATGTGGGCGAGATGTTAACTACCTCGCCTGGTATACAGGAGGTTGTGGCTTCGATCCAGACCCGGACGCCGGAGTTTGCATGTTCTCTCCGTGGTTGCGTGGATTTATCCCCAGTTTTCCCCTCCACACGCGTTTAGAGTATTTGGCCGCTGCTATACATTTCCAGATGACAATTCACTTTCGTTGAGCCGTCATTTGTGACGGCCTGGTTGCTTCTGATAAAGATCAACGTAGCTCAGTTGGGGCTTCACCTGGTGTAATGCGCTTCGCGTGCGGGCACTTTCACACAGGGGCTGAGTGGCGGGTTCAGTGACTCTGACACGGCCATTCTGAGTCCACCAAGAGAGAGACACCCAGACCCAGGACTCAAACCCAGGTCCTCAGCAATGCTGGTTCAGTGTCTCTGACATGGCCATTCTGAGTCCACCAAGAGAGAGACACCCAGACCCAGGACTCAAACCCAGGTCCTCAGCAATGCTGGTTCAGTGTCTCTGACATGGCCATTCTGAGTCCACCAAGAGAGAGACACCCAGACCCAGGACTCAAACCCAGGTCCTCAGCAATGCTGGCTCAGTGTCTCTGACATGGCCATTCTGAGTCCACCGAGAGAGAGACACCCAGACCCAGGAGTCAAACCCAGGTCCTCAACACTGCTGGCCCATCATCGTGCTGCTGCCAAACCCCCAACAATAGTTTCAAACGGTGTGGCAGTCCTCACTCACTCACTGATGATGTCTGATCGGTGGAAGTGTCCCCACCCGCCCTCTAAAAATGAATGTACACCACTGGGTTCAGAAGCTCGAACAGATGCAGACGTTCAGTCACTGGCACAGAGGAGACGAGGAAACATCCTAGTCCAGACTTGAAAGCAGGTTCGGGGGTGGTGGTGGTGGCAATGGCCAGAGGGGAGGGAATTCCAGAGCCCCCTCCCCCCGCGGGCAGGTAGCAGTGGAGAAGGAGGGACCTCGGGCAAATTAGACGGCTCGAGTGAGCGCGACGCTGGGGGTTTAACCGTCTGCTGCTGCAGATTTAAACTTAAACTTGGGTTTTTTTGGTAAAGTCACATCGGTAAAAAATAAAATAAAAATCACGACGTTTCGGAGGCAACAGAAGCCTCCGTCTTCAGGTGGAACCGTCACAGCACGCTTGCTGTATGCAGTCACGAAAGATTCAAATCTAGAATTAAACTATAAACTAAACTATTTTTTAATTACCAGGGAATGCCCCACTGAGTTATGCAGCTCCTTTTTGTTTCTGTCTATAAGCGACCTGGAATCACAAGTGATAGCTTGGCCAGGTGGCTTATCGACATTACGTGGAAATGTCTGGCAGCGGCCAAATATTCTGAACGCATGTCGACGTCGATTCGAAATGTGGAGGGGGAAAAGAACGCGGGACCCGGAGAAAAATCCACGTGACCACGGAGAGAGAGAGATACGCAAACTACAAATATAAAGCAGGCATCGGGGTCGGGATCGAACCCGTGACCACCTGCATATCAGGCAAGGCAGTTAACATCTCCTAGCCACAATCATGAGTCAAAGCTCATGGTTGTCAAACTGAGAAGTGGGATTTGTGCTGGTGATGGCTTGGACATGAGCCGAGACGGCGAAGCTAGCGAGGGTGGTGGCTCGTGCATGTGGAGCGTCGCTTGGGAAAATCGTTGCGTTAATTATGAAGGCAGAGGAAGTCGGGTTTGATGTCTCAGCTTAGTTGCGAGCGGTCACGTGGGAGTTAATCGTTCGTCGGGCCACGTGTGCCGGCGACATGGTTTCGTCTCGCATGAGGGTAGTGATTCCACAACGATCCGATAGATGCGGGAACGGATCACTTGTTTACCATCGGTGTTGCCTTGAGACTCGAGTTGACCGGGGATTCTGGACCGGAGTCTCGGTCGAGACTCAACTCCAGGAGAGCGGGTCTTAGGATCGGAGTCTCAGTTCAGACTCGGCTCCAGGAGACCGGATCTCAGGATCGAGAATCTTGAAACTTAACATCAAGAGACCGTGTCTCAGGATCGGAGTCTCAGTTGAGACTCGGCTCCAGGAGACCGGATCTCAGGATCAAGAATCTTGAAACTTAACATCAGGAGACCGTGTCTCAGGATCGGAGCCGGTCTCGGGATCAGAGTCTTGAGACTCGGCTCCATGAGTCCAGATCTTGGGTTCGAAAATCTTAAGACTTAACTTCAGGAAACCAGGATCCAGAGTCTCAGTTGAGACAACTCCAGGAGACCGGGTCTCAAGATCGTAGTCTTAATTGGAACTGATATTTAAGCCGTAGTGAACCCATGTTCCCATGACTTTGTTCTAGGCTGTGTATTGTCCTGCAAGTGAAACTAGACCGACTGCTGAGGATGATTGTTCAGTTGTGGTCATTGCATGTGCTGGTCCATTCATTAGATAGCACGGCCGTGCTCCATCGCGATACCACGAAACACGCAGGGAAGGCTGCTCGCTTCACCATGGACAGGTTACCCGAATCACGAAAAGATGCAATAAACTCAAAAGCTGCTCAGAAACCGACTCGCCTCGTTGTATTGCGTGTCTGTGTGTAGTGACATGGAATGGGTCGTTACGTAGCAAGGCGCGTGTTGCTGGCAAAGAAGGGGAATCTGCGGTCGCAGCAGCCCTGTCTGTCAGGTCACGTGACAAGCCAGAGAGGGATGTAGGGGAAAGGTGATAGAGGGGGGCACGTGAGGTGAGCCTGGGAACCCGCGAGAAGGTTCGAGAAGGGGGGCGTGGCCGGGGCGGAGCGAGGCCACGCCGGGAGGATAAAAGGGTAGCCCGAGCGAAGGCTCGGGGCTGTTGCTGTGAGTGGGGATCCAGTCGTGCTGCTGGAGTCTGCGTCTTCACCATCTCGGCGTCGTCAGTCAGGCAGTCTGCCAGCTGTCCTGACTGGGAGCTGTAGTGATCCCTTGTCACCTGTGAAGGCTGTTAATAAATAGAGTGCCTCCTACTGCACGTGTAAACTGATTCATCAGCAGTGAGCGGGAGCTGCCTCTTGAGCGCAGGTGGCCTTGAGCTGTGGGTTAAGGGCAGCGGTTGTTCTTAACCTGGGGTGCACGCAGGGGAGGGGAGGTGCGAGATGCCCTTTCTGGGGGTGCGAGACACGGAAAGATTTTCTTTAGAAGGTAAATCATCGACAACACAAATTAAGGATGGGCACGTTAAGTTACAACTTACTTTGTTTCATCAAACTCTCTATGCATTAACATTGAAAACATTTTTTCACGATTGATACCCAAATGGGTGCAAGGTTGCAGTCAAGGTTAAGAACCACTGGTTTCGGGAGATAGGGGTTGGTGTTTGAAATAGAAAACAATGGTCTGGGTTTAGGAGATGGGAGTAAAGTTGAATGTTGAACTTCTTTCGCACCGTACGTAAGCCCACCGTGCTAATCGGAGGCCAGGCGAGGCACGACGACAAACCAGACAACAAAAAACAATTATAAAAGAAATGAGTTTGTCAATCTCGACGATGTATCGGTGCATAGCTCCAGCGGCTTCCGAATATCGCAAGAACGTTCCAGACGGCCGCGGAGTTTGGCGAGAGAGCCAGTGGACTTGCTGCCAGGGCGGACATCCGAAACGCTGCCAGTGGCGAATGATCGAAGCGGCGAATGATCGAAGTGGCGAATGATCGAAGCGGCGAATGATCGAAGCGGCGAATGATCGAAGTGGCGAATGATCGAAGTGGTGAATGATCGAAGTGGCGAATGATCGAAGTGGCGAATGATCGAAGTGGCGAATGATCGAAGTGGCGAATGATCGAAGTGGCGAATGATCGAAGCGGCGAATGATCGAAGCGGCGAATGATCGAAGTGGCGAATGATCGAAGTGGCGAATGATCGAAGTGGCGAATGATCGAAGTGGCGAATGATCGAAGCGGCGAATGATCGAAGCGGCGAATGATCGAAGTGGCGAATGATCGAAGCGGCGAATGATCGAAGCGGCGAATGATCGAAGCGGCGAATGATCGAAGTGGCGAATGATCGAAGCGGCGAATGATCGAAGTGGCGAATGATCGAAGCGGCGAATGATCGAAGTGGCGAATGATCGAAGCGGCGAATGATCGAAGCGGCGAATGATCGAAGTGGCGAATGATCGAAGCGGCGAATGATCGAAGTGGCGAATGATCGAAGTGGCGAATGATCGAAGCGGCGAATGATCGAAGTGGCGAATGATCGAGCGGCGAATGATCGAAGTGGCGAATGATCGAAGTCGGCGAATGATCGAAGCGGCGAATGATCGAAGCGGCGAATGATCGAAGTGGCGAATGATCGAAGTGGCGAATGATCGAAGTGGCGAATGATCGAAGTGGCGAATGATCGAAGTGGCGAATGATCGAAGTGGCGAATGATCGAAGCGGCGAATGATCGAATGGCGAATGATCGAAGTGGCGAATGATCGAAGTGGCGAATGATCGAAGTGGCGAATGATCGAAGTGGCGAATGATCGAAGTGGCGAATGATCGAAGTGGCGAATGATCGAAGCGGCGAATGATCGAAGTGGCGAATGATCGAAGTGGCGAATGATCGAAGTGGCGAATGATCGAAGTGGCGAATGATCGAAGTGGCGAATGATCGAAGTGGCGAATGATCGAAGTGGCGAATGATCGAAGCGGCGAATGATCGAAGTGGCGGGCAGTGCAGGTGGTGGGTGCCAATCCGTCGCTCGCGCAGCATGTCGGTGTCAGGGGCAGAGGTCGCAAACGGGTTTTGATTCCTTACCCGTACCCGACCGGGTATGGGTACCCGTACGCTACCCGTACCCTACCCGAAATGAGTGACAAACGGTTACTCACCGGTGACTCACGGCCTACCCGTACCCGTACCCGGCCGCACCAGGGTCGCAAACGGGTACCCGTACCCGTACCCGGCCGGGTACGGGTACCCGTACACTACCCGTACCCGTACCCTACCCGAAATGAGTGACAAACGGTTACTCACCGGTGACTCACGGCCTACCCGTACCCGGCCGCACCAGGGTCGTAAACGGGTACCCGTACCTAGCTGGGTACGGGTAGCCGGGTATCGGGTAGGGTATAGGTATCAGGTACCCGGTTGCGACCTCTGGTCAGGGGTAAGGTGGTCAGTGATTGGCTACAGCGGCGGTCCCCAATCTTTTTGGCACCAGGGACCGGTTTCGTGGAAGACAATTTTTTCACGGACCGGGGGGGGGGGGGGGGGCTTACCAAAACTGTGACAAGTGCGCAGTGCGGGAAAGGGAAAGAGGCGCGGATGGAATTGGTCAATAATAAAATAATAGGCGGGTCACGCGCGGACTCACCACTCACCTGCTGCAGTGCGGCCATGGACCGATACCGGTTAAAGCGACACGGGGGATCTTTGTCTTGTGCGGCATGGTAACGAGCCCCCATGCGTTTACCGCACACGGCTCCCGGATGGTGCGGTTCGCTCAGTACGGCGCGAAAGAAGTTCAACTGACATGCAGTGGTCTTCTTTGGTGGTGGCCTTTTAGTACGGCCCCTTGATGTGCGGCCACACCGACAATACAGAGTGACAAAACCCCCCATCGTCGTCATCGTCGCACTGCTGTCAAACCCCCAATGGTTTCAAATGTGTGGCGGCCCTCACACGGATGATGTCTCGTCTGATGCGATGCCTTATTGTGACGATGCCTTATCGTGATCATGTCTTATTTGAAGTCTTATCGTAATGATCTCTTATTGTGACGATGCCTTATCGTGATCATGTCTCATATCTGATGTCTCATCGTGGCCAACGCCCACGCCGAAACGTCGCGAAGAACGCCGACATCCATCGTCGCCGAGGTGAAAGTGCACTTTTATTGAGCGGAGAGCTCGCGCGCACGTGCGCGGTTCACCGCTACAATTCCCGCGACGTCAACACAGGCAGACACGAGCGGCTCACGTGAAACGAGACCGAGTGCCAAGTCGTCAAGACTCTCCATCGCCCTTTTCCCGCACACAACAGCGCATCACGAGCCCCTCTCCTTCCCGGCGGTCAAGCCCCGCGGGGTGATTGCACTCTGCACGTGTGCGGTCGCGGTACGAAGCCGAGATCGAATCCCACTCACGGCCAACGCCGGTGACGATTATCCGAACCGGTCTCGGGCCTCCGACTGGGTCATCTCGACCCTCAAATGAGTAGCTGGTGCGTCAACATCAGCATTGGAGATGAAGGCCGTCGGGCGTGGTGCTGGCCACCCACCCCCTCGTGTTCTGTGCCGGCCTTCATAGGTGCTCGCCAACAGGTAAGGCCCGCTGAGCTGTATAGCTCTTAATCAGAAGCGACCTGGCCACAAAGTGGCTTATCGCGTGGAAATTTACAGCAGCAAAATACTCCCGAACGCGTGTTTCTAAGTGCGGAGGGAAAAACCGGAGGACCCGGAGAAAAATCCACGCGGCCACTGGGAAGGAACACGCAGAGTCCAAATATACAACAGGTGTTGGTGTCGGGATCGAACCCACGACCTACTGCGTACCAGGCGAGGGAGTTAACATCTCCTAGCCACCGCGGCGCCCCCGATTAGAAAGCTTCGGAGGGCAGCCACTGTGGACATGGAGCAATCCGATGAGTTTGTGTGCAGAAGTGAAGATGGACCGAGGAATTGCAAAGACCAGAGGAGACGGCGATGGCATGATGAGGTCTTCACCGGGCAGTGGAGAGACGGACCGTGGCTGAACACTTTGCAATTCCTGGGTGGCCAACACCACGCCTGGCCGCCTTCGTCTCCCCAGTGGCGATATTTGAGGCCGAGTCGACCTAGGAGAGGCCCATGACCGGTTGAGATAATCGTCACTGGTGTTGGCCGTGAGCGGGAATCGAACCCGGGTCGCCGGGTTCGTAGCGCAGCGCGCTCACCACTACACTACCGCTCCCCACAAGTTATACACACACACACATGTACACACACACACACACGTGTGCAAGAATCCCCCGTATAGCCTTTAAAAAATTGGGGGCCAATTGCTGTTAGCGAGCATCTATTAAGGGGTCAGCTCACCCCCGCAATAGGGGGTTGTGTGACAAGCAACCACTCTCAACCACTCCCAACCACGGCCGTCTACCCCAGCACCGATGTTCACAGACCGCAAGTACTCAAGGCCGGACAGATATCGCTTGCTCCTGTTAGCCGTGCCTGGTCGATGTTTTTGTAGCACAGTGGGTTCATAGCGATGCCTGCGCATGCCGTTTACACAAACACACGGATATATACCGTATATATAACACATTCCTGCGGAGGGAGCTGGTAGGAACGTTGGGTTGCTCGGTCAATGGCCTGCAGGGTCAACGGCGGCGTGGTGTATTCCGCAAATATGGCCGACTGTGAGGGCGGGCACAAGCCGACGTGAGTAGGTTAAACGTTGAGTTTTATAAGGGCACCACGGGGTGACCAGCCCCTCCCCACCCAGCCCCACCCAGCCCCACCCTCCCCACCCAGTACTTGAAAATTACTCAACTGGGATCACACACACAGCACCAGCATCGCCCCCCCCCACCACCACCACCTCCTGGCAAACATTTGGAAAAACCCTTCTGAAAGAGAGTCTTGAGGCTCAGCGAGGCTTTCCTGGGTAAACAAACATCCGAGTAATAGCGATGAATAAATAACTCAAGTCCTGTAGCCAGGAGCTGCGGGTTTTTGAGGCGGATCGGCAAGATGCGTTGAGGATTGGGTCGTCTTTTACACGCAAGACGCTACCGAAATATAAACGGCTCATCTTGTAGACGCGGCGTATCTCGGGGCCTGCGTCCCGGGCTGTCCGACACGAGTGAATGGTGAATACTTGCACGTGACAATCGAGTGCGCCGTCATATGCACAGCAGACACATCGCGATACGACTCTTCGCGCTCCTCAAGCCCCTGACCACGTAGAAGCGCAGTGGCTCTTCGGAGCGCATCCCAAGATTCGTCGATCGTCCCCACGACCGGGACTGGCCCTGGCCAAGCGGCGATTCTTCGTGACCACTCCCCTCAATCGTCGCAGTGGCTAGATGTTAACTACCTCGCCTGGTGTAGAGGAGGTCGTGGGTTCGATCCCGACCCTGACGCCTGCTGTATATTTGGAGTTTGCGTGTCTCTCCCTCATCATCACCATCATGGTGGTGAGATGTTAACTACCTCGCCTGGTGTACAGGAAGTTGTGGGTTCGATCCCGATCCTGACGACTTCTGCTGTATATTTGGAGTTTGCGTGTCTCTCCCTCATCATCACCATCATGGTGGTGAGATGTTAACTACCTCGCCTGGTGTACAGGAAGTTGTGGGTTCGATCCCGGTCCTGACGACTTCTGCTGTATATTTGGAGTTTGCGTGTCTCTCCCTCATCATCACCATCATGGTGGTGAGATGTTAACTACCTCGCCTGGTGTACAGGAAGTTGTGGGTTCGATCCCGGTCCTGACGACTTCTGCTGTATATTTGGAGTTTGCGTGTCTCTCCCTCATCATCACCATCATGGTGGTGAGATGTTAACTACCTCGCCTGGTGTACAGGAAGTTGTGGGTTCGATCCCGACCCTGACGCCTGCTGTATATTTGGAGTTTGCGTGTCTCTCCCTCATCATCACCATCATAGTGGTGAGATGTTAACTACCTCGCCTGGTGTACAGGAAGTTGTGGGTTCGATCCCAGTCCTGACGACTTCTGCTGTATATTTGGAGTTTGCGTGTCTCTCCCTCCCCGTGGACGTGTAGATTTCTTCTCTGGGTTGTCCGGTTTTTCCCCTCCACATTAAGAATCATTTGCCTGCTGCTTTAAGTTTTCACATATGCCACTTCGTTGTGCTATCATTTGTGGCCAGGCCGCTTCTAAAATAAGAATTTAACAGCTCAGTGGGCCTTACCTGGTAAAATAAATAAGAGCTTAGTTTATAGTTTATCAGGAGTCAGCTGAAGGCGCCGCACCTGTTATTGTACGTATTTATTTCTCGTGATTTGCTTTTCTTTCCTATACCTTGCACTCGTTTTTGTATATTGTTTATTGTTGCGAAAACTCTGACCCGCCCCCGACTGGAACATCGGTGAAAACGAGCTTCTTAGCCCATCGGATTCCTCCAGGATAAATAAAAGAATCCGATTCGAGGAAACGCGGAGGCTGCGTTCCCACGCCTTCCGAGTTTCACGACCTCGCGATGGACTCGTCCATTCCGCGAAGATCGCTACGTTGCCGTCACGGATTGTCGGTGCTATATCGTGACGTCAAAATGTGAGCGTCGTCGCAGCGAAGCAACCTGCGACGTCGCTCGGGTGCTGGAACGGTTTCACGACGCCGCTGGAACGAGACTCGACGGCAATATCCCCCCTTCATCTTCTTGGTTCTTTCGGTAAAGTCACGTAGAATGGAAATAATAAAAAATAATAAAAATAAAATAATTCTCACGACGTTTCGGCCACAACGCAAGCAGCCGTCCTCAGGTGGAGAACAGGTCTGTCGAGAAGACAGCGTCTGAATCCTCCCGTCAGCGGCGGGCAGTGGGCAGCAGGTTACATCGTTGTCACGCACGGCGCTTCTGTGCTTCCGCGCCGATGCTTTCGCCAGCCTGAACGGATTGATGTGGTGCGGTGTAGCTGTGGTGGGGGGGGGGGGTGGGACGTCCTCGGGTAGCGATCGATTGACACAAGCGGCCACGCGTGCGCGCCTGTGAACGACGCATTGAAACCCCCATTGGAACCTCATTTGCCAGTAAAAATATAATTGTTTTTTTACCCTTCTATCTGGCAACAAAACTGACACCTTTTTTTTACAAGGAGTCATGTTTACATAGACCACAATACCTGCAGTCATAACGCAAACAAAAGACATAACTCTGATAATGTATGCACTGTCCTTGAAGTTGATTGGTCCACACCCGAGACAGCTTTCCTTTGAAACTCGCGGGCGGGGCGACGCGTCCACCAGGGTCGCGTTGCCGTCTGGCCCTTTCCATCTTCAAACGCAACATCATCAGTTGGGGTCGAAGGGCAGGTACGGGAGTCGCACCTGCGGCTGCCTCCCCTTCCTCCTCGTGCTGCTCCCGTTGGTGGCGAGCGACGCGGGCTCCAGCCGCTCCGTGAACATCCTGTAAGCCGGGGGAGCGTTGCCTTGCGCCTGAAAGCCAGCCGCAATCATCGCCATCGCTACCTCTTCCTCCACCTCCTCTTCATCATCATCATCGTTCTCTTCCTCCTCCAACTCCTGTTCCTCCTCGCCTGCCCCGAGCCTTTCTGCCCACGCTCCTGTGGGGAACGCCTCTGCCCCGACGCCGTCGGTACCGCCCTCGGCCCAGACTCCGACCGGACCGTGCCGAGGAGCGGGTCCCGACTCCGTGGGGAAGCCCGGCCGTGCTCCTCCTCCCAGCTGGAGCCGAGCCGAGCCTCCCGCGACTGATCCTCCCGGCCACGTCGCCACGGCCGCCACAGCCGCTGGCGTCGCGACGACGTCCGTGGGACGTCTGCTGGCGTGCGTGCGCGCGTGCTGGGGGAGCAACGGCACCAACGTCGTCATCATCGTCGTCGTCGTCGTCGTTATCAACATCTTCTTGGTTCTTTCGGTAAAGTCACGTAGAATGGAAATAATAAAAAATAAAATATTTTTAATTTTTATTTCCATTCTACGTGACTTTACCGAAAGAACCAAGAAGATGAATCCCTGCAGTCACGAAAGCTTTAAATCGAAAGTTATCAACATCGTCAACATCTCTATCGGTGGCAGCAGAATCGTCGCCGTTATCCTCAACATCATCATCAACAGCAGCTTCAATACCATCGACATCAACAAGAACAGCATCGTAGCTATCATGACGATCACCAACAGAAGCACTATTGCCATCATCCTCAACAGGAGTATTAATGCCGTCAGGATCATCACCAAATTGTCTAAGTGCATCGGTGTACTTATACAATTTGAACTTAAATACTTTATCTATTTCGTGCATTTATTTTTAGTGATTTGCTTTCCTTCCCTACACTTTGCACTGCTGTCGTGTTTTAAAATCATTAATTCTTGTAACTTTCTCACCCCATGCCCCGACTGGGCATCTGTGAAAAAAAAAAAAAAAGCTTCACATCTCATCAGGATTTCACCCCAATGAAGATTCTTCCGACGGATTCCGACCGTTACCACCGTCGTCACCCTCCCCGCCCCCTCCACCCCGCGCACACAGGCACCTGCAGCAGGTGCTTGCGCTGCTTGAACCGTTTCCCGCATGCGACGCACACGTGCGGCTTGTCCTCGGCGTGCGTGCGCCGGTGCGCCGCCAGGTTGCCCGACTGCGCGAAGCGCTTGCCGCAGTCGCCGCAGCCGAAGGGCCGCTCGCCGCTGTGCGTGCGCCGATGGTTCAGCAGGTTGGTCTGCTGCGAGAACTCCTTTCCGCACTCGACGCACACGTACGGACGCTCGCCCGAGTGCGACAGCCGGTGCGCCGCCAGGTTGCTCGACTGCGTGAACGCCTTCCCGCACTCGGCGCACGGGTAGCGCCGCTCGCCAGAGTGCACCTTGCGGTGGTGCGACAGGTTGGAGGAGCGCAGGAAGCGGCGGCCGCACACCTGGCCGGGTAGGGTCCCGGCAGACGGCGGAGGAGGCAGAGTTGGTGGGTGTGGGGGGGAGGAGGAGGAGGCCGTGCACGGACGAGGGAGGGAAAGGAGAGGTAATGTGCGGGCGAGGAGATAAGAGGGGAGGAAGCTTGCATCGTTTTTGTCTAACCTACCTACTTGCTTGCTTGCTTTCTCGCTTGTTGACTTCATCCACCAACTCTCTCTCACCAGCCTGCCCAACCCACATCCCCACCAACTCACCTACGCACCCAGCCACCAACCAACCTGACCCACAAACCCGCCCATATATACACACACCCTCCCCAACTATTTATCCACTTGCTCACCCATTCACCGATCTATCCACTCAGCGACTCGCTCAACTACGTATCCACTCGGCGACTCGCCCGCCTGTCCACCTATCCACTCACGCGACCGCCCCGCAACGCTCACCTCGCAGGCGAACGGCCTCTCGCACGTGTGCGTCGTCTGATGCGTCAGGAGGCCGTCGCGCGTCGCGAACCTCCGCTCGCACTCGCGGCACGGGTAGAGTTTGTCGCGGGCGTGCGACGCGGCGTGCACCCCCAGCTCCTCGGCGCCTCGGAACGCTCGCCCGCACGCCTCGCAGACGTGCCCGCCGCCCCGCGCCAGCCAGGCTGCGCGTCGCACAACCACAACCGCCGTTCGCCACTAAGCCGCGGTGACGTCACCGCGGCGCCTGTGCCAGGATGGGTGCACTTTAAGGCCACGTAAATTATTTTTGGTTCTTTCGGTAAAGTCACTTAGAAGGGAAGTAATTAAGTAATACAAATAAAACATAACGAAATAATTATTTTATTTTATTATATTATGTTTTATTTTTATTATTTTATTACTTCCCTTCTACGTGACTTTACCGAACGAACCAAGAAGATGAATCCCTGCAGTCACGAAAGTTTTAAATCGAAAGCCACGTAAAGTGTCGAACACCCTGCTGGCAGGAGGTCACGGGGCAGGCCAGGCTGCCGTGGGTGGACCGAGATGGCTGCCCGATGCACCAGCTGTGTGTGCACGTCTCACGCACACACGCGCGCTCACACCGGCGGCTGACCAGAGAACCTCACGAATTGTGCGTTCTCCTCGCTTGTTACGAATGGCTTGCCTCCACTGTGCTGAAGTACAGGCGTGCAGAGCCACCATTCACGCATTAACCCGGCTCAGCTTCCGAGATCTGACATCAGGCACATTTTAGTGATGGGGGGTATATGTCAGTGTAAATTCAGATGATCAGATTTTTATTTAGACTGCAGGAGAAATCCGATGAGCTATTAAGCTCTTTCCCACAGATATTCGGTGGGGGCACGGGGTGGGAAGATTATAACAACGAACAATACAAAAAACACGATAGGAGAGAAAAGTCTAGGAAATCACTTTTAACAAAAACATTTGTTTATCTTACCAGGTAAAGCCCCGCTGAGCTATTAACTTATTTTTTTTTAAGCGACCTGGACACAAATGATCGCTCAACAAAGTGACTAATCACGTGAAAATGTACAGCAGCAAAATAATCTCAAGTTACAACAATACAAAAACGACGGCAACAACAAAATGAAAAAAGGTGAAACTAAAATATGCAACGCGACTGATATTGCTAAAAAAAAACGGTACGTGACAATTACTCAATTGCAATAACACAGCAGCAAAACTTGGCCCCAGCTACTGCTAAAAACGCCACAGGACCTTCCTTGAAGAAGAGAATCGAGACTTGGCGAGGGCTTTCCTGGGTGAACAAGCGTCCGAGTAATAATGGTGAATAACAACTCAGCTCCTGCAGCCAGCAGCTGGGGTTTTCGAGGTGAATCAGGAGTTTTATCATTTTATTTACAAAGGCAGATTTACCGCAGATGACTGTTTTGATTAACAAAACAGCATTACAATATCGTGCGTCCTTCAACGCAGGAAACAATCGAAATATAAACAGCTCATCGCGTACCTAGGAGCCCGTGCCCCGAGCTGTCCGTTACAAGTGAATGGGAATATAGTGATAGGTTTTTACCCTTTCAACTGGTACAAAAACTGACACCTTTATACAAGGCATCATGTTTGCAATAACCACAACACAAGCAGTCAAAATGCAAACATTTTGTGTTGTGGTTATTGCAAACATGATGCCTTGTATAAAGGTGTCAGTTTTTGTACCAGTTCAAAGGGTAAAAACCTATCACTATATTTTGCCACTGGTAAAGGAGATGTCTCATAGTGAATGGGAATACTTTGAGTTTTCATTACAAAGTGCCCTGGAGTTGCTCTACACGATGGCAATAGGATGAATGCACCCATATCGTACCTTTGTACCGTTCGTCGTGGTAACGTTCTTACCCCGTGCCCCGGCTGGACGTCTGCGATAAAAAACCCCCGCCCACCTCCTACACATTTCACAAGTAGCACGAGTCGCATTCCTGCATTTCCCATAAATATGCTAAATTCCTCTTGATATGCAGATTCTTTTGTCAAGGCGCATTTCCCCTCCCCCCCCTTCCAAACCAGCTTAAATATACGCTCCAAGCATGGTGGTGTTTCATTTAGACGCTGTCTCCCCGACAGACCTGGTCTTCACCTGAGGATGGCTACTTGCGTTGTGGCCGAAACGTCGTGAGAATTATTTAATTGTTTTATTTATTATTTATTATTTCCATTCTACGTGACTTTATCGAAAGAACCAAGAAGATGAATCCCTGCAGTCACGAAAGCTTTAAATCGAAAACCCTTTCTGATTCTGATTCTCTGTGCGCACCTTGGGAGTCGCTTTCCGTCTTCAGGACGAGTTCGCCGACGGACGTCCACACGCCGACGCCGTCTTCTCCGGAGAAGCCTGGCCCTGCCGCGTCACCCGACATCGTAGCACCACCTGCACCACTCTGAAGAAAGAAAAAGAGAAAAAAAAAAGATCAACGCGGACCTTAACGATGGGACACATTTCAAGGAACGGGCGCGCCGTTGTGCGTACGTGTACAGCGTAGCCCTCTTCTCGACGCGCCGTGCAGGTCGTGGGCGGGGTGGGTGTTATTTGATTTGATATTTCACGCTTGGTCAGTGCGGATTTCTGAAAACATAGCTGTGGGAGCACAGAAGTACAGTCCGACAATGGATTTCGCTTCGCTCTCCTATGCTGCCCACGACGTCCTTCCCCCCGCACCTCCGACTAGCGAGGTTGACTACGTGCAGCGCGAAAGAAGTTCAACGTACATGCGACGTAGCTCATCCGCAGCCGAGAACACCCGATGAATGATAATAATTTTAAGCCATAACGATCCACGCTGCATTCGCTCACTCCCAGGTTCAAGCTCAAGTTCATGTATTACGTATAGCCCTGTGAGCCATTCGGCTCTTGAATCGGGTGCAACCGCAACAAACAAACAAGTATAACCTGTAAAAACAAAGTTTTTCACTATAAATCCTCTATATGCGTGGCGGCTAGAGTCCTCTCGTCCTCTGGCTTGAGATGGCTGCCACCTATGGGTCAGATGATTGCATTGCACCATTAAGCAATTGGTAATTAAATATAATATTTATGTCCCAAAAAGTGTAAAATTTTGGAAAAAAATTTTCACGAACATTAGTTGTCACGCACAACGAGTCTGTGTGGAAAATGTCAGCTCCATTGGATCACGGGAAGTGGGTTAAAAAACGACCGAAAGATTTGCACGGTCGTAAGCAAGCAAGCAAACTTAATATAAAGGATTTAAAAAAACAAAAAACATGAACAAAAAAACATCTTAAAGTGAATATGTGACTGAGTGCAAACAGAAAATCCAAGAAAAGACAGCAAAATATTGCAGACAACGACTCAGAGGTGCGATGACCCACAGACAAGCGGGAGGGCAGCAGCGAATGCAGTTAGAGGGCAGTTTAACACATGGGCTTTCAACTTTGCACCTCCGATCAGCACAATCAGCAACGAGCAGGTGTGAAAGAAGTTCAATGTACAGCCCATAGACACATGCTGCACGTTTCAGCTTGTTGATGTACGTCAATGCTGTTTTTATACAGTTAAAATGTCTTCTTGGTTCTTTCGGTAAAGTCACGTAGAAGGGAAAAAATAAAATAATAAAAATTAAACATAATAAAATCATTCTCACGACGTTTCGGCCACAACGCAAGCAGCCGTCCTCAGGTGAAGAACAGGGCTGTCGTAAAGACAGCGTCTGTCTGTCGGAATCTTTCCGACAGCCCTGTTCTTCACCTGAGGACGGCTGCTTGCGTTGTGGCCGAAACGTCGTGAGAATTGTATTTTATTATGTTTCATTTTTATTATTTTATTATTTCCCTTCTACGTGACTTTACCGAAAGAACCAAGAAGATGAATCCCTGCAGTCACGAAAGCTTTAAATCGAAAGTTAAAA
Organism: Lethenteron reissneri; assembly: GCF_015708825.2. Lineage (NCBI taxonomy): Eukaryota > Metazoa > Chordata > Hyperoartia > Petromyzontiformes > Petromyzontidae > Lethenteron > Lethenteron reissneri. The sequence continues at coordinate 4,864,494 of NC_083838.1, forward strand.
ATGTGTTAAGTTAATTGTATTTCCTTATTATAAATCATTATCACAGACTGATAATCCACTGCAAGATGAACGATTCGCCCTCCACTCTGTCACCATCACTCACGGTCCAGTGCTGCTACCACCCATCTCACTCCTGACACGTGCACCGATCTAATCGCTCCATCTCCACGCGGGTCGTCCTCTTGGCTGCAGTCCTCCCCTTGGTCGTCATGATGAGAAACGCACTCCCTGCTGTGACACAGGGTTCAGAAACACGCTCGACCAACACAAACGATGCAACGGAAACTGAAGTGTAAAGAAGCGTGGAGTGAAGAACGCTTTGGAATCGCACCGAGAGACAGAAGAGAAACAACGTGGATTTGAGAACACGCGCAGATTGACATAATTCAGTGGTAAGAAAAAATGCACCTTGAGATTCTTTTGCTAATGAAAACAAAAAGCAGTTCTAAAGAAATGGGTCTCTGTGAGTCTATGGGTCTCTGTGAGTCTATGGGTCTCTGTGAGTTTATGGGTCTCTGTGTGAGTCTATGGGTCTCTGTGTGAGTATATGGGTCTCTGTGTGAGTCTATGGGTCTCTGTGTGAGTCTATGGGTCTCTCTGTGAGTCTATGGGTCTCTCTGTGAGTCTATGGGTCTCTGAGAGTCTATGGGTCTCTGTGTGAGTCTATGGGTCTCACTGTGAGTCTATGGGTCTCTGTGTGAGTCAACGGATCTCTGTCTTGAGTCTATGGGTCTCTGCGTGAGGCTATGGGTCTCTGCGTGAGTCTATGGGTCTCTGTGTGAGTCTATGGGTCTCTGTGAGTCTATGGGTCTCTGTGTGAGTCTATGGGTCTCACTGTGAGTCTATGGGTCTCTGTGTGAGTCAACGGATCTCTGTCTTGAGTCTATGGGTCTCTGCGTGAGGCTATGGGTCTCTGCGTGAGTCTATGGGTCTCTGTGTGAGTCTATGGGTCTCACTGTGAGTCTATGGGTCTCTGTGTGAGTCAACGGATCTCTGTCTTGAGTCTATGGGTCTCTGCGTGAGGCTATGGGTCTCTGCGTGAGTCTATGGGTCTCTCTGTGAGTCGACGGATCTCTGTCTTGAGTCGACGCATGTATTTAGAACTTCATTCTCACCGTACGGAGCCAACCGTGCTAATCGGAGGTGCGCGGGGGAGGTCGGGAAAAAATTAGAAACTAAATGAGTGGTCCCTTGGTTTACGATGCCATCGATGAACGATATTTCGAGGTCAACTTCCGAACGTATTGGAGCAAATGGAGCCTTTAACATGCATTTCCTCCCCATAGGGGGTGAGTCAGTTTAACACGTACGGCTATCGCGACCAATATTATCCATAACAGAAGGGGTGTTTTTACTAACTTTACTAATTGGCTGCGTCGGATAAGTGGCGGGTTTAACGACACATTTATATATTTACGCGATCTCAACCCCAAAACACAAACCCCCGCCCCCCTCTATTATGGATGTTATTTCCTGTATTCGATTAAGAGACGCAAACTCCAAATACACAGCAGCAGGAATCAGTCAGGATCGAACCCACGACCTCCTGCACACCAGGCGAGGTAGTCAACATCTCCTAGCTACCGTGATGATGATGAGAGACACGCAAACTCCAAATATACAGCAGCAGGCATCGTCAGGGTCTGGATCGAACCCACGACCTCCTGCACACCAGGCGAAGTAGTTAACATCTCCTAGCCACTGTGATGATGATGAGAGAGAGACACGCAAACTCCAAATATATAGCAGCAGGCATCGTCAGGGTCAGGATCGAACCCACGACCTCCTGCATACCAGGCGAGGTAGTTAACATCTCCTAGCCACCGTGATAATGATGAGAGAGACACGCAAACTCCAAATATACAGCAGCAGGCATCGTCAGGGTCAGGATCGAACCCACGACCTCCTGCACACCAGGTGAGGTAGTTAACATCTCCTAGCCACCGTGATGATGATGATGAGAGACACGCAAACTCCAAATACACAGCAGCAGGCGTCAGTGTCGGGATCGAACCCACGACCTCCTGCACACAGGCGAGGTAGTTAACATCTCCTAGCCACCGTGATGATGATGAGAGAGACACGCAAACTACAAATATACAGCAGCAGGCATCGTCAGTGTCGGGATCGAACCCACGACCTCCTGCACACCAGGCATTGTAGTTAACATCTCCTAGCCACCGTGATAATGATGAGAGAGACACGCAAACTCCAAATATACAGCAGCAGGCATCGTCAGGGTCTGGATCGAACCCACGACCTCCTGCATACCAGGCGAGGTAGTTAACATCTCCTAGCCACCGTGATAATGATGATGAGAGAGAGAGACACGCAAACTCCAAATACACAGCAGCAGGCGTCAGTGTTGGGATCGAACCCACGACCTCCTGCACACCAGGCGAGGTAGTTAACATCTCCTAGCCACCGTGATGATGATGAGAGAGACACGCAAACTCCAAATATACAACAGGCGTCAGGGTCGGGATTTAACCCACGCTCTCTTGCATCATCGCCGATAATTCCGTAATAATTCCAAGTGACAAGTAGATTTCCCCGCTCCAAATGAGCACTTTTAAAGCACAGGCGCTCGTCTCCCGCTTACAGCCCAAGCAGGCCCAGCGGTGGTGGCGATTCCACATTCCTGCGGCGAGGACGATTTTAACCACTAACAACCCACCACCCCCCACAAACATCGCACCGTTCGCAGCGAGGGGCATCGCAAACCACGTCGTGTGAGCTACACAGCCATACTTCACCACGCTGGGCGTTAGTTTATTTTTTCACACTATTGTTATGTAGGCCAGGCTTAGTCACAAACCGCACCTCTCCATAACAAAGGCTCAGCCTCTTAAGCCTCTCACCTTACCATATTAATAAAAAAGTGTGCCGTACTTGGCCCTTCCCCTCTTCTTCAACTATTATATATAAACGGAGTGGTAGCTCTTGTAATCTTTTATTCACTAGATACAGCTATCGTGGCTGTGACGGTTCCGCCTGAAGGCGGAAGCTGGTGTTGCCTCCGAAACGTCGTGATTTTAATTTTACTTTCATTAATTTTAATGTTTTACCTACACGGTGACTTTACCGAAAAAAACCTAACAATATGAATCCTTGCAGTCACGAAAGCTTCAAATCTAGAACTTAAGAGCGTAGAACTAGTGGATATAATAACGCAACAGACGGCGTCGGACGCACGCGAACGAATGCACAAACTCTCACGGAGAAAAGGCGACGCGTTGGCCCCTCTCCGTTTCGTGGACGGGGCGAAGAAATTACGTTTGTCGCCGCGGTGTTTGTTTTTATAAATTTATAAATAAAAACAATTAAAAATAAAGAAACGCGGCCCTCTCAGAACCCCCAAGGCTTCTCGCTAGGCCTCAGGCGACCCGGCATGCCCCGCGCGCGTTGCCCATGGCAACGGGTCACGGCCGGCGATCACGACGCGGTGTAAGTGGCCGTGAGTGCGCGCACAGAAAAGAGTGCGAGGCGAACGACGCGGACGAAGGAAAGGCGAGGGGAACGTTTCGCCTCGTCTCCGCCGGGAAAGGGAGAGAGACGGCGAGGGACTATTTTTTGGTTACTCATCTCGCGCCGTCTTCTCGCTTTTGTGATCGCCGTACAATGGGGGGGGGGGGGGGGGGTGACAAGGCGGCGTGACGTAGCGGGGTTTGGGGTATCCCTCCGCGCGAACCTTCGGGTTTTCTAGCAACACGTGGCTTGAGTTGGATGCCATTTTTTGTTGTTGTTATTCTTCATTCTTTCGGTAAAATCACGTAGAATGGAAATAATAAAAGAATAAAAAGAAAACATAGTAAAACAATTCGACAGACCTGGTCATCACCTGAGGACGGCTGCTTGCGTTGTGGCCGAAACGTCGTGAGAATTATTTTATTATGTTTTATTTTTATTTTATTATTTCCATTCTACGTGACTTTACCGAAAGAACCAAGAAGATGAATCCCTGCAGTCACGAAAGCTTTAAATCGAAAAGACAAATAGTTCACTGCTTTAGCCCACCGGTGTGTTGAAGCGTGAAACCACGACATTTACAATTTTTTTATATATAAAAAACACTGCTGGTGCACGTGCGCCCTTTGGCGTCATCTGGTTCAACATCATGTGAGACTAGGCTCTAAGAAAAGCTGTCTCGGGTGTGGACCAATCAACTCCCAAGGACAGTGCATACATTATCAGAGTTGTGTTTTGTGTTTGCATTCCGACTTCAGGTACTGTGGTCAATGCAAACATGACTCCTTGTAAAAAAAAGTGTCAGTTTTGTTGCCAGATAAAAGGGTAAAAAAACAATTATCATATTTTGCTACTGGCAAATGAGGTTCCAATGGTGTAAATGCTTACCCCGAGCTCTCATACTCTGATGGTGCATTGTCTTTGAGTTGTGCGCCTTTGGCGTCATCTGGTCCAACACGATATGAGACTAGGCTCTAAGGAAAGCTGTCTCGGGTGTGGACCAATCAACTTCAAGGACTGAATATCATCAGAGTTGTGTTTTGTGTTTGCATTCCGACCGCAGGTATTGTGTTCAATGCAAACATGACTCCTTGTAAAAAAAGTTGTCAATTTTGTTGCCAGAAAAAAGTGTAAAAAAACAATTATCTCCCCGTTTTAAATAATTTTAATACATAGAACCCGCTCGCTCTCTCTGCGTCTAAAAGCGTAAGTCACGAACGCTGCCGTCTCTGGCACACCAAGACGACAAAGCCGAGGAGTTTAAGACCAGGCAGGATAATCCTTGGGGCAGATGAGTGGCGCAGTGGTTAACGCTCGTGTCTCGCACGGCAAGACCACAGAGCCCCAGTTCGATTCCCGACTCGGTCTATGGGGGGCAGCGTGAGTCTATGGGGAGCGTGAGTCTATGGGCAGTGAGTCTATGGGTAGTGTTGAGTCTATGGGTAGTGTTGAGTCTATGGGCAGTGTTGAGTCTATGGGGAGCGTGAGTCTATGGGCAGTGAGTCTATGGGCAGTGTTGAGTCTATGGGCAGTGTTGAGTCTATGGGCAGTGTTGAGTCTATGGGCAGTGTTGAGTCTATGGGTAGTGTTGAGTCTATGGGCAGTGAGTCTATGGGTAGTGTTGAGTCTATGGGTAGTGTTGAGTCTATGGGCAGTGTTGAGTCTAAGGGCAGTGTGAGTCTATGGGTAGTGTTGAGTCTATGGGCAGTGAGTCTATGGGTAGTGTTGAGTCTATGGGTAGTGTTGAGTCTATGGGTAGTGTTGAGTCTATGGGCAGTGTTGAGTCTAAGGGCAGTGTGAGTCTATGGGCAGTGTTGAGTCTATGGGCAGTGTTGAGTCTATGGGTAGTGTGAGTCTATGGGCAGTGTTAGTCTATGGGTAGTGTTGAGTCTATGGGCAGTGTGCGTCTATGGCCGGGTACGGGTACCCATTTGCGACCCTGGTGCGGCCGGGTACGGGTAAGGAATCAAAACCCATTTGCAACCTCTGTTAAGGACCTCCGCAAGAATTACGGCCGATGTTGGCTTCCAAAACCAAAAACTAGCAGCACTGTTAAACGCTGGGGATGTCAACAACTCGGTAAAATAGACTAGTACCCGTCAAATAAGATGGTACAAATATGCGTAGTTAAATCATATAGCAGCATATATCAGCCCTTCTGTATTCCTTAACAGAAGCTACTTGGGCAAGCATCGGCTGAGCGAGCATGTTGGCTACGTGGCCAAACGCAGCCTTGCCTGCCGGAGGAGCTCACCGATGATGATGATGATGATGAAGGGGACTGCCAGCTGAAACACAACGCCACTCACTCACACGCTTACAGATGTCACAACGCCACACTCGCCAAAGCGATAAAAAGGAATTTATTACACGGACATTCAATTCATTATACCAACGTGTAACTTGCGGTTTAAGATGCAACAAACGAGCGCAGCGACCGACCGACCGACCAGGGTTTCAAATGTCACGAAGAGAACAGCACAGTAACAAGGCAGCACTCCGCACTTCCCTTTTGTAAAAACAAAACAAAAACCCCGCACAGCTTCTTCGTGTGTGTGTGACACTTTGATCCGGTGTGGACAGGGGGAGAGAGAGAGAGCGAGCGAGCGAGCAAGGAGGGCATCTTTGAACCCCCTAAAACCCATCGCTCCCAAGAAGTAGTGTTTCAATTTGGATGCGATCGGCACGATAGGCCAGCCGTCCAGTTACTCCTCTTGCGGATTACAAGACACACATCCCCCCCCCCCCTGTATTTTCGTGCAAATCGTGGCGGCGAGGGAGGATGGGTGCATCCTGTAACAACGTTGGGCTATGCATGCGCATGACCAGATGCGTCCAATTTGATTGACGCCCGGTTAATAATAGTGGTGGCGTTGCGTCTGACTTTCTCCTGGGGCGTCTTATAATCCGTCGAATGCGGTAATCTTAGTGGCAATACAGCCGCGAATCTCAAACGTTGATTATCCATCGCGCCCACAACGGACGATGCCGATGGCCCCGAGAGGGTTGGTTGTAAAGTGCACTCGCATCTCGGCAGGAAAGGTGATAACGCTGCAGAGCAATTACAGTGATGCCCTCCCCCCCCTCCCTCTGGTCCAGAGGTCGCAACCGGGTACCCGATACCCGTACCCTACCCGATACCCGGCTACCCGTACCCGGCCAGGTACGGGTACCCGTTTGCAACCCTGGTGCGGCCGGGTACGTGTACGGGTAGGCCGTGAGTCACTGGTGAGTCACCGTTTGTCACTCATTTCGGGTAGGGTACGGGTAGGGTACGGGTAGGGAACGGCTACCCGTACCCGGCCGGGTACGGGTACGGGTACCCGTTTGCGACCCTGGTGCGGCCGGGTACGGGTACGGGTAAGGAATCAAAACCCGTTTGCGACCTCTGCCGTGGTCCCAACGGTTAAGCGTCACAACTTCACAGCATATTCCCCCCCCCCCCGCCCAAACCACCCCCTCCACAGGGTCACTTCGATTTCGATTTGAAGCTTTCGTGACTGCAGGAATTCATCTTCTTGGTTCTTTCGGTAAAGTCACATAGAAGGGAAATAATAAAATAATAAATAAAACGTAATAAAATCATTCTCACGATGTTTCGGCCACAACGCAAGGTGCTCTTCCCCCTCCAACCCAGCTTAAATATACGCTGCCAAGCCTGGTGGTGCCCATTCAGATGCTGTCTTTCCAACAGACCTGTTCTTCACCTGAGGACGGCTGCTTGCGTTGTGGCCGACACGTCGTGAGAATTATTTTATAACGTTTTATTTTTATTATTTTATTATTTCCCTTCTACGTGACTTTACCGAAAGAGAGAACCAAGAAGATGAAGATGGTCACTTCGTATAAGAGCCGTCGATGGTTCAACCTCGCCGAGCGGTGGAGTCGGTGACCACGGCTCACGCCATTTTCACGTCAAATGAAGAAAGCCGCCGGGAAGCGCACGTCGCCCCCCCCCCCCCTTCTGCGATCAGCCCGCCGTGCGACGCGTCGCAAATTCATTGACGACGACGCAATGCGGTCGTCGATGACTGCACCGAATGTCTAGCGAGTTTCGTGCGTGCTCTCACTCCAAGCTCCGCTTTCTGGCACAGGGGCATGGAGAGAACCACTCGTTCGCTCGCTCGCTCACTCACTCGCGCGCCCCCCACAAGCTAAAACAAAGTGCCGTGGTTGTGCAAGTCGGACCGTTTTAAGAATTCTCGGCAAAGGTTTGGGATACCTGTCATGGCTGATGTCAAAGACGTGAAGATTCACAAGACACAGAGAACAACCCCTCCCCCCCGCGCCCCCATCCCTTCCCGCCCGCCCGCCCGCCCACCCTCGCAACGAGACTTAAATTAAGACGACGCTAATATCGTGCGTTCCGGCTCGTCCAAGGTACATGCTCCCCGAAGCGTCGTAAACGAGACCGGAAAACCGTAGAGTCACACAGCTGCGTGACCTAACAGTGGGAGGAGGGTTATGCGTTCTGGTGATGGTAACAGCCTCGGAAAAACGACGTTACTCTGCAAAGAGCCATGGTAAAGTCACGTAGGTAAAAATAATAATAATAAAATAATCATAAATCACGACGTTTCAGAGGCAACACAAGTCTCCGTCTTCAGGTGGGACCGTCACAGCTAAATTTAGAGAAATCCAAGAGACAAGATCTTAAATACGAGATCTTAAATACGAGTATTTAAGATCTTATTAAACCCACAACCTCCACCACCACCCCATGATCTTAACTACGAGTATTTAAGATCTTGTCTCTTGGATTTCTCTTCACTTGAGACAGTAAATTTAGCTGTGACGGTCCCACCTGAAGACGGAGACTTGTGTTGCCTCCGAAACGTCGTGATTTATTTATTATTTTAGTATACATTTTTTTTACCTACGTGACTTTACCGAAAAAAACCTAAGGGTATGAATCCTTGCAGTCGCGAAAGCTTCAAATCTAGCCGTTTCTGTCTTGGGCAGCGTCTTCAAACGGCGGCAGCGGGCAATGACACGCGCGCGGAGAAGCGCAGACGAACAAATACTTCACCGCTGAACACTGCCGTCGTTGAGCTCCTGGGTTCATGTGCGAGTTTGTGGAGCCACCCGCTAACAAAGCAGGCTCTCGGGTGGAGCGGAGTTGATCGTCCCAGCCCGGCTGTGGGTCATCGCTTCCCCAACCCCGATGTATAACACAACAAGGGCCGTGTGGTGGTGGATCGTGCCTTGATGTCACGCGCAGTCGCTGTTCGCTTGCATACGCAATCCGCTTTCTTCGCTAAAATTGGCGCTGGCTATTTTGAATAAAAAGGAGGTTTTGGGAAGTTGTTGGGATAAATGAGAAACCAAAATCGCGCACGTGAACGCTCAGCAGACGCAACATCATTTTGCGCGACAATATTGCGTTGGAGAAAGCGCGTATGCAAAACGACAAAATGTGTACCGAGGGGGAAGGACTGATCGCAGACCGGGATCGAAATGGCAAAAAATAAGACGCAAATTCCAAAACCGACACGGGCGATGCTCATTTTCTCCTGCCGTGGCATTCCAATCGTCGGCTCGCGAATACAAATGGAACAAAAAAAGGTTGAGAAGTGTGCAGAGAAGCGCCGGCCAAACTCACGCTTGGAATCCACGCCAAGGGACGGGCGGGCAAGAGCGAACGCTCGGGGAATCGGGAAGGAATCGGGAAGGAAACGGGAAGGAAACGGGAATGAAACGGGAAGCGGAGACGTCTCACATTGACGAGTCTCAGACAAGCAAAAGTGGACTCGGGCGCGAATGCGTCGCCAAGAGGCACGACGGGTCGACGGATGAGACCGGTGACGTCGCAACGGGCGGCTCAAAGCGGGAAACGCGCTTGCAACAGGAACGCCCACAATGCGGAGATGGAGCGAAAGGGGATCGGCTCGTGCGCGGGAGCGAGTTTAGAACGTGGGGCACCACGGCGCCCAAGTGGCACGGGAGAGGGCACGCCGTCCGGCAGGAGCCGACGATGACGAATCTAATCCCGCTCGAGACCCGCAACATATGTACACATCCTCGCAACGCCTTCCAAACGAGCGCATTAAAGGACGCAATGGATGAGGATAAATAGTGATTATTTTTCATACGAGCCAGTTGGGGGAGCTAGTTGAGTGGGAGGGCCTCCCATGTGGTCTCCTTGAGCCAATCAGCCAAAATTAGCCAATCGGCAAATCCCCCCCCGCCCACCCCCCATTTGTTAACAATAATTTTCTTTAAATGTTCCATCTCCGGATCACATACAGGCATGATGACAAGCTCACCTGTGGTAGCATTTCACTAAAAGCCACTGCAGTGCACTTGAAACATTGATTTTGGGGGGGGGAAGCCCCAAATGTGATGTGAAAACATCCACGGAATACGAGAGTAGGAAGTGTGGATATAAATACATTTGTGCAACGCTAAGATGTTTCCCGCACGGTGGAATACTGCTAGCAATTTGTCATCCCTCCAGATGGTACCGGCCAGCCTCCCCACAGGCTCACATGGGCCTCGTGGTGAAGTGTTTATCACTACCCGGCAACAGAGGCTGCCCATACCGCCCAGCAGTTAAGAGGGCGCGCGATCCGACCGTACGCAGAGAACAGCACTGTGAGCCGTGGCCGCCTGTGTGTCACTGTGCTTTACTGCAACACTGCTTGCGTGTCGATGTGCGTTTGTGTCAACGTGTCTTTGTGTGTGTTACCTAGCCTCCGGCACGAGCGTTGCGGTGACGTCACCGCCACTTGGTGGCGAATCAGCGGCTGTTGTGGCTGTCGTTGGTGTCGTCACGTGTGCGTGTGAGCGAGTGTCAATGTGCGAGCGTCACCGCGTGTTTACCGCGTGTGTCGGCGAGTGTCACTGTGCGAGCATCACCGCGTGTCACTGTGTGTGTCACTGTGTGTCGCCATGTGTGTCGCCGTGTGTGTCGCCGTGTGTGCCGCCGTGTGTGTCGCCGTGTGTGTCACTGTGTGTCGCCGTGTGTGTCGCCGTGTGTGTCGCCGTGTGTCACTGTGTGTGTGTCACCGTGTGTCACTGTGTTGCCGTGTGTGTTACCGTGTGTGTCACTGTGTGCATCACCGTGTGTGTCACCGTGCGTGCGTCACCGTGCGCGTCGCCGTGCGTGCGTCACCGTGCGTGTCGCCGTGCGTGCGTCACCGTGCGCGTCGCCGTGCGTGCGTCACCGTGCGTGTCGCCGTGCGTGCGTCACCGTGCGCGTCGCCGTGCGTGCGTCACCGTGCGTGTCGCCGTGCGTGCGTCGCCGCGTGTCACTGCATGCCGAACCACTGCTCGTGCTCGGCCCAGGGCGCCGTCTCGGTGTCGCTGACCTCGAGCTCCCCCTCGCCGTCCTCGCCGCTGATCCCCTCCACGTCGTCCCCGTCGTCCTCCCCCGACACCCCCTCCGCCCCGCCGCCCCCCTCCTCCCGCTCCAGCCGCTGCATCCCCTCCAGCGCCCTGCTGTCGCTCCGATCCAGGCTGCGGGAGGGAGAGAGAGAGGGGAGAGAAGGGAGGGGGTGGCAGAGGGACAGCGGTTTATTGGGGAGAGGGGAAGGGGAGACATTGAAAATTGGACGAAATTTTGTGTTGATTCTGAGACCCGGTCTCCTGGAGCCGAGTCCCAACCGAGACTCCGACCCCGAGACCCGGTCTCCTGGAGCCCTCTGCAGGTGCTCACCTCAGTGCGATGCTGTACTGGTCCATGGCCTCCTGTGTGTTGTTGATGGCTGCTAAGAAGTCGCCGAGGATGCGGTGTAAGATTCCCACGCTGCGGTTTGTCAGTGCCGCCCTCACCAGCGCCATCGCCTCTTCACACTTCTGGTCTCGACCTAACGGGAGGGGGAAGACGAGGCGAGGGGGCGGGGGGGCGGGTTTTATTCAGCGTGAAGATCCAACGAGACGTCGCAGCGGCGTAAGTGGTTAGCACGCCACCGGGGTTGTCTCGCGCGACGTCGGAACGCCCCGCAGAATTCACCGCTGCACATCCCGCGGCGGGTGCGAATTCGAGTCGTAAACACCGGTGACAATTACTGCCAAAGACTTGGAGCTCCTTTGTTGCTGCTGCTGAATAATCATAAAATTAGAGGAGGGGTTGGTGGGGTACACAGCCGCTCACGTTTCCTCCATCGCCACCAGCATCGCAATTCCCCGATCTTAATTGGCGCTTTCATCGCGGCTTTTACCGCAATGGGTGATTTGACGCACACAGCGTGCATGACGTTCACACTTTACTCCCGGAGCAAGGAGAGGGGGGGGGTGCTGACGCTGGGAATGGCGATGACACGTGTAGCGGCCTTAATGAGGTTCTCCGTCTAGTTTTTGTTCTGCTGGTTTTTTTGGGCAATTCTACGATCGGCTTTAACGAAAATTACGTCAAATTTGATCGCCGTGAAATCTAAACACGCGCCTCTATTAACCATCTCCCATTGCGATGACTTTTGTGTACGTCGCCAATTTTTACTCGATCATGTACGTTCCCCATGTACTGAAAAACTCAAATAAAATAACCTCAAATTTCGATTTAAAGCTTTCGTGACTGCAGGAATTCATCTTCTTGGTTCTTTCGGTAAAGTCACGTAGAATTGGAAATAATAAAATAAATAAAATAACGCATAATAAAACAATCTAATTATATAATGTAACTATTATTTGGTTTATTTTTATTATTTTATTATTTCCATTCTACGGTAAAGTCACGTAGAATGGAAATAATAAAGTAATAAAAATAAAACATGATAAAATTATATAATATAATAATATAATTTTATTATGTTTTATTTTTATTATATATGATAAAATTATATAATATAATAATATAATTTTATTATGTTTTATTTTTATTATTTTATTATTTCCATTCTACGTGACTTTACCGAAAGAACCAAGAAGATAAAATAACCTCGTCGGTGCCGAGGCTTCTGCGAGGAGGGCACAACGGCACAGTTTAGCGCCAGCTATCGGCCGTGTCGCGAGTTGCAATGTCTTGAAGAACAACGGCGCTACGCTCCTCCGAATAAAATAAACGCCCAGCCGTTTGCGCGTTCCGAGATTCTGGGGCGAGCGGGACACCCACCCCCCCCCACACCCTGCAACTCGCGTGTGTCTCGGAACGGAAAGGGGTTAAAAGGTCATTGCAGACAATGGTAAAGGCGCACTCATGCAGCCAGATATGGCTGCAGAGTTTTGGTAATACATGTTGTTGATGTCGTTTATTGTGAAAATTCGGTCACAGTTCCTATGACCTGCACTGTTTCATTGCTTTTATGGCTTTATTTTGGTGATTTTCGAAAAGTTTTTCGGTTTGGCCATGTTTGTTTGCTGTAGTACAGAGTTAGACTGATGGCCTTAATCTAAGTTATCTTGTGGTTGTTGTTGGTTGTTTGACTTGCATCCCACTGGGATTTTTGCACACAGGGTTGGTGTACGGTGATTTTTCTGCAATATTTTGCTGTCTTTTCTTGGATTCTCTGTTTGCATATGGTCACTTTAAGATGTTTTCTTGTTCATGTTTTGGTTTTTTGTTTGTTGCGGTTGCACCGGATTCAAGAGCCAAATGGCTCACAGGGCTATACCTAATAAATGAAATGAAAAACTAAAATAAAAAAGCCCCGCAATTGCTCGCTCACGCCACTGCTGGCAGAACGGGAGGGTCACCGCTAGAGGGGTACATCGCTGGCCAGACGTCTGCGAAGGCGTGAGAGTACCCACACTTTAACCCCCACCACACGTGGACCTGTCGAACACACGGCTGCGGTGAACCCCATTTACGCTGCCGGGTGGGCAGAGACGGTGGCCAGGGGGAGTTTAAGAACCTCGTAGCGTCGCCCGGCAATCCAGAGGTGGCCCCGTTTGATTGGGTCTCCCGGTGTGGAAGTGTAAATGTGTTTATAGGAGCCTGCGTCAGAGGTCGCAACCGGGTACCCGATACCCGTACCCTACCCGATACCCGGCTACCCGTACCCGGCTGGGTACGGGTAGGCCGTGAGTCACTGGTGAGTAACCGTTTGTCACTCATTTCGGGTAGGGTACTGGTACGGGTAGGGAACGGCTACCCGTACCCGGCCGGGTACAGGTACCCATTTGCGACCCTGGTGCGGCCGGGTACGGGTAGGCCGTGAGTCACTGGTGAGTAACCGTTTGTCACTTATTTCGGGTAGGGTACGAGTAGGGTACGGGTACCCATTTGCGACCCTGGTGCGGCCGGTTACGGGTACGGGTAAGGAATCAAAACCCGTTTGCGACCTCTGGCCTGCGTGTGCGTGCGTGCATATGTCTGTGCGCGCGCGCGCGATGCGCCGATGACAATGACGACTGCGGCGAGGTGGTGGCGGTCTCGACTCACGCAGCAGCTCGGCCTTCATGATGACCGCCTTGATGAGGTCCGGCTGCTGAGCGAGCGCGCGGTCGATGAGTCCGTGGGCCTTGTCGGTGCTGCTCGTCTCGTGCAGCCACACGCAGGCGTACATGGTGAGCACCGGCGCCGTGCAGCCCAGCGCCTTGCACGCCGCGTTCGCCAGGTTGAGCGCGTCGCGCGTGCGCTGCAGCGACAGGTAGCACTCCACCAGGCCTGCGCCACACACACACACCAACACGTCAGAGGTCGCAATCGGGTACCCGATACCCGTACCCTACCCGATACCCGTTTGCGACCCTGGTGCGGCCGGGTACGGGTAGACCGTGAGTCACTGGTGAGTAACCGTTTGTCACTCATTTCCCAACGTCTTGTCTCTTCTCACAATTCAAGTTCCTAGAATCAACCCACCCGCGCCTGCAAAATGGCTTCATCCCAGAGGTCGCAATCGGGTACCCGTACCCATACCCTACCCGATACCCGGCCGGGTACGGGTAGCCAGATATCGGGTAGGGTACGGGTACCTGTTTGCGACCCTGGTGCGGCTGGGTACGGGTAAGGAATCAAAACCCGTTTGCGACCTCTGCAACACGTACATTCGTTTGCAACAGCAACAACAACCGCCACTCGTCACTAAGTGGCGGTGATGTCATCGCGGCGCTTGTGCCAGGATATGTGCACTTTAAAGGCCACGTGAAGTGTCGAACGCCCGCTGGCAGGAGGTCACGGGACAGACCCAGGTGCCATGGCTTGACTTGACCGAGATGACTGGGCCAATTTACACACACTCATTCTTTCATTTACACACACATACATTCATTGACACATTCCTTTACATACACAACACGCATTTATTTACACAAAACACACACATTCATTTATTTACACACACACACACTCATTTATACACACACACACATTTATTTACACACACAATGACAAATATCCACGCATAGCCTTTAACAGACTGTTGGGACAAGTGCTGTTAGCGAGCACCTAAGAAGGCTGGCACGGCACACGAGAGGGTGGGTGGCCAGCACCACGCCCGACCGCCTTTGTCACCCTCGGTGGCGATGTTTACACGCCGCACCAGGTACTCATTTGAGGCTGAGTCGACCTAGGGGAGGCCCAGGACCGGTTCAGATAATCGTCACCAATGTTGGCCGTGAGCGGGAATCGAACCCGGGTCGCCAGGTTTGTAGCGCAGCGCGCTAACCGCTACACTACCGCTCCCCACACACACACGCGCACACACGCGCACACACTCACACACACTCACACACGCATTCACACTCATTCACACACACACACTCACACGCACGCTCATTCACACACACACGCTCACAAACACACGCACACACACGCACACGCTTGCACACGCACCCTCGTAGCAGTCGAGGCGGTTGGGCGCGAGCCGCTGAGCCTCGCGGAAATGCAGCACGGCTTCGTGCAGCTTGCCCATGGCGCGCAGCGCGGAGCCCTTGAGCAGCAGCGCCTGCACGCAGCCCCCGTTGAGCTGGATCGCCTTCGCCGCCAGGTAGACGGCGCGCGTGTGCTTCTTCGTCTTGTAGCAGTAGTAGCTGCCGGGGGTTGCGGAGGTGCGGGGTCGGCCACACCAGTGTTAAATGCGGCGGGCAGTCTCGCCCAGAGTTCGCAACCGGGTACCCAATACCCGTACCCGATACCCGGGTACCCGTTTGCGACCCTGGTGCGGCCGGGTACGGGTAGGCCGTGAGTCACTGGTGAGTAACCGTTTGTCACTCATTTCCCAACGTATTGTCTCTTCTCACAATTCAAGTTCCTAGAATCAACCCACCCGCGCCTGCAACATGGCTTCATCCCAGAGGTCACAATCGGGTACCCGTACCCTACCCGATACCCGGCCGGGTACGGGTAGCCGGGTATCGGGTAGGGTACGGGTAAGGAATCAAAACCCGTTTGCGACCTCTGGTCTCGCCCCCCCCCCCTCCCTTTCTTACCTCGCTTCTCTCATCTCACTTCTCTACGCTCCTTCTCGCTCTCCGCGTTCACAGTCCGAGGTGTCTCCCTCCGTTCCCCCCTCCTCCCTGTGCTCCGTCACGGCTCTGTTGCCTCTCGCTCATAGCCCCCCTCTGCACTGGAATGGACATGTCGCTCCCACTATCTTCTGCTCCTCCTTAAAGCCCAATCGTCTGTCCTCACTCGCCCGCCCTTCCTCATCCACGCCTTCCCCGTGTCGTCACCGACTACCCTCCCCCCGTCTCCACGGTCATCCCTCCATCGACTCGCTCATCCCGTCATCTTCACCTCCCTTTCCTCTCACGCATCATCCGCGTCCTCATATTTATAACAACCACCGCGCCCATTCCATTTAGGCCCATGCCACAGGATGTTTTTGTACCATCGTACATGTAAAAGCGTTTTCATAACCGGGTTTGGCCGATATGTTGACGGTGTGTGCGTACACGTGCATCACAGCGTGACATATCGGGCCCGCACGTTGCCACGGCTCAGAGCCACGCTTATCGAGTCGGGTCAGATCCACGCTCAACTTGAGCCACGGATCAGACCACAGTCCCAGCCACGCTCAGCAGTTCCGTCAGCCGAGCCCCGGGCCGAACCACTCGCTCGCTCGCTCGTCTTCGTAAGCGTCCGAGCGGCTGAACCAAGCCAGCGCCGAGCCACGACTAAGAGCACGGGCCCCATTCTAGTCGACGGCAACCCGCGATACCCCACGTGCCGATTTAATTTAGCCGTTCTCAGTCTGGTCTGGTATTTCGCAACCTGTTGCCAGGGACTGTGGGCTGCTGCCAACGCGGCTATACACGGCGCCCCGCTCTTGTTGTGCATCGCCGCGATGAGATGGGCGCGTCGCGCGAGCCGTGCACCCACCCCATGACGACCCAGGGCTCCGCCTGCTGGTCTGAGATGCCCGAAGAGTCTCACTCCCAGCTTCTCCAGCTCCTCCAAGCGACGTTCCTTGGCCAGGAGGTACCCGTAGAGGTCTAAGCCTGGACGCGTGCACACGCACGCACACGTGCACACACACACGCACGCACACACACACGCACGCACACACGCACGACGGCCGTCATTAGAACACTTAATGGCGGTTGACGTCACTGCCGTGGTTGTACCGGAGGACTGAGATTGCCTTTAACACCAACCGTCACAGCAAAATTGCTGTGACGGTTCCACGCGAAGACGGAAGCTTGTGTCGCCTCCGAAACGTCGTGATTTAATTTATTTGAATTTTCTACCCACCTGACTTTACCGAAAAAACCAAAGAGTATCGGAAGAGAGCGTTCCTGAACGAGAGCGCAAGAGGCGCTTCTGAAATCGCGCGATGCGCGCATCGTCTTTGTCCGACGGTTCGCCAATGGCACGATGGTCGAGATGGGAGCGCCGGAGAGGAATATCCACCGTGGCGATATGAGCGATGAAATTGGTCCGAGCGCGCAGTTTGATTGGTGGTTCGCTGCTACGCCGCAGGCCAGCGAGAGACGGCGTGGGGGACGACGCGGCAGAGGTCGCAAACGGGTTTTGATTCCTTACCCGTACCCGTACCCGGCCGCACCCGTACCCTACCCTTACCCGGCCAGTTACGTGTAGGTTACCGTTATCGCGTACCTGATTGCGACCTCTGGGATGAAGCCATGTTGCAGGCGCGGGTGGGTTGATTCTATGAACTTGAATTGTGAGAAGAGACAAGACGTTGGGAAATGAGTGACAAACAGTTACTCACCAGTGACTCACGGTCTACCCGTACCCGGCCGCACCAGGGTCGCAAACGGGTACCCGTACCTGGCCGGGTACGGGTAGCCGGGTATCGGGTAGGGTACGGGTATCGGGTACCCGGGTGCAAGCTCTGCGACGCGGGAGCCGACGCCGCCAGTGGGGGAGGCTCACTTTTGATGAGGTACGGGTCGAGGATCTGCGCTTGTTGGAACCGCGTGATGGCGTTCTTCCTGTCACCGCTGCGGAAGTACGTGCGCGCCAGACTCGTGAGCAGATCCACGTTGTCCTTGAGAAGCATGCGCTTGTCCAGAGAGCTTGCGGGTCAGGCGAGACACAAAAAAACAAAGACAAATATCCCCCATTTAGCCTCAAGAGACTTCTAGATTTGAAGCTTTCGTGATTCATATTCTTAGGTTTTTTCAGTAAGGTCACGTAGGTAAAACATTTAAATTAATAAAAGTAAAATTAAATTAAAATAAAATCACAACGGTTCCACCTGAAGACGGAAGCTTGTGTTGCCTCCGAAACGTCGTGATTTTTATTTTATTTTTATTAATTTTAATTTTTTACCGATGTGACTTTACCGAAAAAACCTAAGAATACCTCAACAAAGACAAAGATCCCCCGTATAGCCTCAACAGACTGTTGGAGCAAGTGCTGTTAGAGAGAACCAAAGACAAAGATCCCCCGTATAGCCTCAACAGACTGTTGGAGCAAGTGCTGTTAGAGAGAACCAAAGACAAATATCCCCCGTATAGCCTCAACAGACTGTTGGAGCAAGTGCTGTTAGAGAGAACCAAAGACAAATATCCCCCGTATAGCCTGCATAGACTGCTTACCCAGCTTAAATGTACGCTGCCAAGCTTGATGGTGTTCATTCAGACGCTGTCTTTCCGACAGACCTGTTCTTCACCTGAGGACGGCTGCTTGCGTTGTGGCCGAAACGTCGTGAGGATTTTTTACTTTATTATGTTTTATTTTTCTTATTTTATTATTTCCCTTCTACGTTACTTCACTGAAAGAAACCATGAAGATGAATCCCTGCAGTTACGAAAGTTTTAAATCGAAAAAAAAAATCCTGCACAAACTGTTGGGGCAAGTGCCATTAGCAGGCACCTATGAAGGCAGGAACAGCACACGAGGGGGTGAGTGGCCAACACCACGCCCGGCCGCCTTTGTCTTCCCAGTGGCGACGTTTACACACCGCAAGAGGTACTATTTTTTAAGCCGAGTCGACTTAGGGGAGGCCCAGGACTGGTTCGGATAATCATCACCGGTGTTGGCCGTGAGCGGGAATCGAACTCGTGTGGCCGGGGTTCACAGCGCACCACGCTGGCCGTAATACTACCGCACGTACACACACATGTGCGTGTACGAGTGCTTGTGCGTGCACGCGTGAACATGCAGTGCGTGGACGCGTGTGGACGTGCGAGCGCGAGAGCAGGCACCAGAAGGTGGTGATGGCTCGTGGGTAGTCGCGCGCGTAGGCGAACGCGTACGCCTTGATCCACATGGACAGCCACTCGAGCAAGGGCATGGCCTGCAGCGTGTTGACCGTGAGAGACGCCACCTCCGCCCCCTTCACCGACAGCGACAGCAGGCCTGCTCCACGCACACACGCACAGGCAGAGGAGATGACGGCGTCACCGATGAACTCCCCCCCCCCTTGGGCAGAGGTCGCAACCGGGTACCCGATACCCGTACCCTACCCGATACCCGGCTACCCGTTTGCGACCCTGGTGCGGCCGGGTACGGGAAGGCCGTGAGTCACTGGTGAGTCACCGTTCGTCACTCATTTCCCAACGTCTCGTCTCTTCTCACAATTCAAGTTCCTAGAATCAACCCACCCGCGCCTGCAACATGGCTTCATCCCAGAGGTCGCAATCAGGTACCCGATACCCGTACCATACCCGTACCCGGCCGGGTACGGGTAGGGTACGGGTACGGCCGGGTACGGGTACCCGTTTGCGACCCTGGTGCGGCCGGGTACAGGTAAAGAATCAAAACCCGTTTGCGACCTCTGCCCTTGGGTTCTCGACCTTCTCATTGCGGTGGCCACCGATCCCAGCGTCCGTCCGTCCGCCTACCGGCGCCACGCTTGCGTGCCGGTATGCTTCGTCGCCACGACATGGACCCCCCCGTTTCCCACACGCTCAATTTGTGTTTCCTGCACGGCGTCCGCGCCGCAGCCTTACCCCATGGCCGCCTACCGTCCCTTCAAGCGTTACTCGATAACGGCAACCCCAACGTCGCGACTCCACTCGCCCTACGTCGGTACACAATGCCGCCCCCCCTCCCCCATCCACAGCAACGCTACGAAGACGAAGATCACCCCCCCCCCCCCATGTAGCCTGAACAGACTGTTGAGGCAAGTGCTGTTAGCGAGTCGCAGCACCTATGAAGGCCGGCACGGCACACGAGGGTGTGGGTGGCCAGCACCACGCCCGGCCGCCTTTGTCTCCCCAGTGGCGACGTTTACACACCGCACCAGGTACTCATTTGAGGCCGAGTCGACTTAGGGGTGGCCTCAGGACTGGTTCAGATAATCGCCACTGGAGTCGGCCGTGAGCGAGAATCAAATTCGAGTTTTGCCGGGTTCGTAGTGCGGCGCGCTACCTGCTACACCAACTCTTACAAACACACACACACAGGATGACACCCCAAACATCAGTCTGATGGTTGCGTAACTCCGCAACCAACAATCATCTACCGCAAAGTCAGACGCGCGCACGCACGCACCGCCACTGCGACCCACCACCTACTCATCAACGCCCCCCACGCTCGCTCTCGGCCACTCTGCAACGCGAATCTCCCCCCGCCGCCTGGAGCGTCGCTAGCTTGTGTGTTCCAACGCCTGGAACGTCGCTAGCTTGCGTGTTCCAACGTCGTCGACGCCGACCGTCACGTGCGTTCAAGTGTGCCCACCGCGCAATGCGAAGGCCCCTTTCGGCACTTGGAGACCTGCCGCGCAAGTGCGAGGCGCGACGGAAACAACAAACGACGGCGGAGATTTGACGAATCAAAGCACGCCGCGTAGCGTGGACAGTCGCACGCAACCCCACACGGCACCCACCCAGGATGGCCTCCAGGGCTAACGGACACTGCCGCAGCACCTCCTTGTAGCAGGTGATGGCCGAACGCTCCTGCCCGGTCTTGCGATACAGCCCCGCGAGGGTCATGTTGATCTGAGCACACGGGGTGAAAGCACACGACAGACAAAGATCCCCCCACCGTGTAACCGCAACAGACTTTTGGGGCAAGCGCTGCAGTACGCGAGCAGCGCCTGTGAAGGCCGGCACGGCGCACGAGGCGGCTGCTGGGGCCAGGACCACGCCCGGCCGACTTTTGTCTCCCCAGTGCTGATGTTCAGACGCCGCACCAGGTGCTCATTTGACGCCGAGTCGACCTAAAGGAGGCCCAGAATCAGTTCAGATATTCGTCACTGATGTTGCCTGCGAGTGGGGAATGGAACACGGGTCGCCGGGTCCGTAGCGCAGCGCGCTAACGAACGTGAACAGACCCGGCACCGCACACTTGTGCATCGTCACGGTCAATCGGCGTACGTCTGTTGAACTTTTTTCGCTCCGTACGTAGCCGACCGTGCGAATCGGAGGTACGGTGAACGTGCCGAGCCCATAACACAGCCGCGAACGGCAACACAAAAACAAAGTTGGGATTGTAAATTAACGTTGACGAGCTTCTTAAATTGATTAGGAGAGTGTTGTATACGCAACTATTTAACTATTTTTACTTTACCAGGTATGGCCTACTGAGCTATATTGCTCTTTTTAGAAGCGACCGGGCCACAATTGACAGCTCAATAAAAGTGGAGTATCATCATGTGGAGATTTATAGCAGCCAGACTCCCTAAACGCGTGACGTTGATTCTAAATGTGGAGGGAAAAACTGGAGGACCCGGAGAAAAATCCACGCGACCACGGGGAGAACATGCAAACTCGAAATATACAGGCAGCAGGCGTGGGATCGAGCCCACGACCTCCTGTATACCAGGCAAGGTCGTTAACATCTGGTCAACATACACGTGTATGTGTGGGGGGCGCCACGCGACAATTGGCACAGTGGGGGGCACGGTCATCTCGGCAACCAACCCACAATGCCTTGGGTCTGTTCTGGAACTTCCTACCAGCAGCCAGCATTCCACACTTCACACGAAAGCCTCAACGTGCACCTAGCCTGCCACAAGCTCCGCCACTTGGTGGCAAATTGCGGCCGTTCTTGATGATGTGCGTGTGCGCGTGTTCGAGTGTGTGTGCATGAGCGTGAGCGAATGCGTGCGTGGTGTGTGCGCGGTTTGTGTGTTGGTGTGTGCACGGTGTGTGCACGGTGTGTGCACGGTGTGTGCACGGTGCGTGTGTGGTGCGTGTGTGGTGCGTGTGTGGTGTGCGTGTGTGATGCGCTCATGCCTTGGGCGTGCGCTGCTTGGCAGGCACCGTGTCCAGCACAGCGATGGCATCCTTATCTTGACGCAGGTTCATGTAGCAATCGGCCAGCTTGTATTTCACCTCCAGCTCCGACGGCAGCCCCTACACACACACAGCACGCACAACTATAGCGCACCCAAAGACAAATATTCCCCGTGTAGCCTGAACAAACTGTGGGGCAAGTGCTGTTAGCGAGCACCTATGAAGACCGGCATGGCACACGAAAGGGGTGGGTGGCCAGCACCACGCCTGGCCGCCTTTGTCTCCCCACCGCACCAGGTACTCATCTGAGGCCGAGTCAACCTAGCGGAGGCCCAGAACCGACTCGGATAATCGTCACTGGTGGTGGCTGTGAGCGGGAATCGAACTCGGGTCGCCGTGTATACAGGCGGTCCCCGCTTTTACGACACAATCCGTACCTGGAAACCCCGTCGTCGCAAATCGAATTGTCGTGAATCGGACCCTCTTTAACGGGGATTCATCGGTAAAATCCACAAGATCACTTGGGAATAACAACATCTCCAAGCCAAAGTCGCATCGGAAACCAGACCGACGCTGTCCAAGTGTGTTGCTGAGTCGTGTCGGAAGATGCGTCGGAAACCAAGTTTCTGCTTCGCAAATCGATCCATGGTGTCGTTATACAAGCGTCGCCGGAGACCGCCTGTGCACCCATACACACAAAGTACAAAGACATAGAATCCGCGCCCCCCCCAGCCCCGTTTCAGCCTTAACAGACTATCCGGGCAAGTGCTGTTAACGAGCAGCTACACACACAAAAACAACTTCTTGGTTCTTTCGGTAAAGTCACGTAGAAGGGAAATAATAAAATAATAAAAATAAAACATGATAAAATAATTCTCACGACGTTTCGGCCACAACGCAAGCAGCCGTCTTCAGGTGAACGGCTGTTTGCGTTGTAGCCGAAACGTCGTGAGAATAATTTAATTTTTATTATTTTATTATTTCCCTTCTACGTGACTTTACCGAAAGAACCAAGAAGATGAATCCCTGCAGTCACGAAAGCTTTTAATCGAAACGCACAAACAACTTGAATGTGTGCGTGTGTAGATAAGCGGCCCCTACACACACACAGCACACAGTGGCAGCAGCAGTGGTGCAGACTGAGGTCGAGGTGGTAGCATAGACATCAGCTGGTGGTATTTCACCTTTCCTTGGGGTACAGCGCTCGCAATGGTGGGGATGTGATGATGGGAGCCGGTAGTAGAGCGGCGTTAATGTTTGGTGGAGAGAGTTTTCTTGTGGCGGGGGGTGCGGTGGCGGTGCCGATGGGGGTGGTGGTATTTTATCCGTGGTGGTGGTGATGGGGGGAGATGGTGAGCGGAAGGTGATATCCGCTGGCGATCTCTCACCTGTGGCGGCGGGGGAGCGGCGGCCCCGGCCCCGGATCGAACGCGTACGCACTTGCCGAGGAACTTCTTCTGCTGCAGCGCCTGGCGGTACGTGGCCTCCGCCTTGCGGAACTCGCGCTCGGCGTGCAGCGCGTCCGCGTGGTACACCAGCAGCTGGTAGTGCGCGCCGGGGGACAGCAGCTCGCTGCGGTGGGGACACACGCGGAGACACGGGGTGACACGGGGACACACACACGGAGACACGGAGTGACACAGGCAGTGCGCGCCGGGGGACAGCAGCTCGCTGCGGTGGGGACACACAGAGACACGGGGTGACCCGGGGACACACACGGAGACACGGGGTGACACGGGGTGACACGGGGTGACACACGCGGAGACACGGGGTGACACGGGGACACACACGCGCAGACACGGGGTGACACAGGTAGTGCGCGCCGGGGGACAGCAGCTCGCTGCGGTGGGGACACACAGAGACACGGGGTGACCCGGGGTCACACACACGGAGACACGGGGTGACACGGGGACACACACAGAGACACGGAGTGACACAGGGACACACACACGGAGACACGGGGTGACACACGGACACACAGAGACAGGCAACCACGTGGTGCACCAGCAGCTGGTAGTGCACGCCGGGGGACAGCAGCTCGCTGCGGTGGGGACACACGCGGAGACACGGGGTGACACAGGGACACACACACGGAGACAGGCAACCGCGTAGTACACCAGCATCTGGCAGTGCACGCCGGGAGACAGCAGCTCCCTGTGGTAGTGACACACGCAGAGACACGGGGTGACACACAGACACACATGCAGAGACACGGGGTGACACACGGACAAAGACAAAGATCCCCCGTATAGCCTTAACAGAGTGTTGGGGCAAGTGCTGTTAGCGAGTAGCACCTACTAAGGCCGGAACGGTACACGAGGGAGGTGGGTGGCCAGCACCACGCCCGACCGCCTTTGTCTCCCCATGGCGATGTTTACTACACACCGCACCAGGTACTCATTTGAGGCCGAGATGACACATTCAAAGTGGACACAATCACGTGGTCTACGGGAAGGTTTGAGCTAAATTAGAAATAGATTTGATCAATTTTGTTTTTGGTTTATTGTACAAGTATTGTTTTACATAGCCGTAGAATAATCGTAGACGAGCATGGGCTGTGTGCAGTACACGTGTCCTGTAGTACAACGTTGACACAGTATGTAGTGGTGTGTGTGTGTTAGTAGATGTTGTTGTTGCTGAACGTGATTAGCAGGCTGCGTGCAGTACACGTGTCCTGTAGTACAACGTTGACACAGTATGTAGTGGTGTGTGTGTGTTAGTAGATATTGTTGTTGTTGCTGAACGTGATTAGCAGGCTGCGTGCAGTACACGTGTCCTGTAGTACAACGTTGACACAGTATGTAGTGGCGTGTGTGTTAGTAGATGTTGTTGCTGAACGTGATTAGCAGGCTGCGTGCAGTACACGTGTCCTGTAGTACAACGTTGACACAGTATGTAGTGGTGTGTGTGTGTTAGTAGATATTGTTGTTGTTGCTGAACGTGATTAGCAGGCTGCGTGCAGTACACGTGTCCTGTAGTACAACGTTGACACAGTATGTAGTGGCGTGTGTGTGTTAGTAGATGTTGTTGTTGCTGAACGTGATTAGCAGGCTGCGTGCAGTACACGTGTCCTGTAGTACAACGTTGACACAGTATGTAGTGGTGTGTGTGTGTTAGTAGATATTGTTGTTGTTGCTGAACGTGATTAGCAGGCTGCGTGCAGTACACGTGTCCTGTAGTACAACGTTGACACAGTATGTAGTGGTGTGTGTGTGTTAGTAGATATTGTTGTTGTTGCTGAACGTGATTAGCAGGCTGCGTGCAGTACACGTGTCCTGTAGTACAATGTTCACACAGTATGTAGTGGTGTGTGTGTGTTAGTAGATATTGTTGTTGTTGCTGAACGTGATTAGCAGGCTGCGTGCAGTACACGTGTCCTGTAGTACAACGTTGACAGTATGTAGTGGCGTGTGTGTGTTAGTAGATATTGTTGTTGTTACTGAACGTGATTAGCAGGCTGTGTGCAGTACACGTGTCCTGTAGTGCAACGTTGACACAGTATGTAGTGGCGTGTGTTAGTAGATGTTGTTGCTGAACGTGATTAGCAGGCTGTGTGCATCACACGTGTACAACGTTCACACAGTATGTAGTGGCGTGTGTTAGTAGTTGTTGTTGAACGTGATTAGCAGGCTGTGTGCAGTACACGTGTACAACGTTCACACAGTATGTAGTAGTAGTGTGTGTGTTAGTAGATGTTGTTGTCGCTGAACGTGATTAGCAGGCTGTGTGCAGTACACGTGTCCTGTAGTACAACGTTCACACAGTATGTAGTAGTAGTGTGTGAGTGTTAGTAGATGTTGTTGATGAACGTGATTAGCAGTACACGTGTACAACGTTCACACAGTATGTAGTAGTAGTGTGTGTGTGTTAGTAGATGTTGTTGTTGTTGAACGTGATTAGCAGTACACGTGTACAACGTTCACACAGTATGTAGTAGTATGTAGTAGTAGTGTGTGTGTGTTATAGAGGCACGTACGGGTTGTTGTCGCTGAACGTGATTAGCAGGCTGCTCATGAGCCGCACATTCGAGTAGAGACCCGCCGAGTGCATCTCTCGCACGTAGTCGATCACGCTCATGATGATGATGATGCTGCTTCTCCTCGTGTGCCGCGGCGATAAGAGGGATCGATACGTGCGTGTCTATAACTCGAAGTTGATTGACGCCCGTGTTCTAATTGTCGAGACGTCGTGGAAGGAAGTGGGGGGAGGGCTCAGACGACGCCGCGACTCGTCCAGTGGCGTCTCTCTCACTCACACCCTACCCAAGATGGCGGCTCTCACGGCTGGAGGGGTCCTTCACCACCCCTCACCCCCCCCACCCACTCACCCCCCCACCCACTCACCAACCGCCCCCCCCCACTCACCAACCGCCCCTCCCACCCACTCACCCCACCGGCCCCCCCCACCCCCCACTCACCAACCGCCCCCCCCCCCACTCACCAAACGCCCCTCCCACCCACTCACCCCCCCACCCACTCACCAACCGCCCCCCCCACTCACCGCCCCCCGCCCACTCACCGCCCCCCCACCGCCCCCACCCCATTCACCCCCCCCACCCACTCACCCCCCCACCCACTCACCAACCGCCCCCCCCACTCACCGCCCCCCCGCCCACTCACCGCCCCCCCACCGCCCCCACCCACTCACCCCTCCCCCACCGCCCCCCCCCCCATTCACCCACCGCCCCCCCCACCCACTCACCCACCGCCCCCCCCACCCACTCACCCACCGCCCCTCCCACCCACTCACCCACCGGCCCCCCCCACCCACTCACCAACCGCCCCCCCGCCCACTCACCGCCCCCCCCCCACCGCCCCCACCCCATTCACCCCCCCCACCCACTCACCCCTCCCCCACCGCCCCCACCGGCCCCCCCCCCCATTCACCCACCGCCCCCCCCCACCCACTCACCAACCGCCCCTCCCACCCACTCACCCACCGCCCCCCCCCCATTCACCCACCGCCCCCCCCACCCACTCACCCACCGCCCCCCCACACCACTCACCCACCGCCCCTCCCACCCACTCACCCACCGGCCCCCCCCACCCACTCACCAACCGCCCCCCCCGCCACTCACCGCCCCCCCCACCCCATTCACCCCCCCCCCCACCCACTCACCCCTCCCCCACCGCCCCCACCGCCCCCACCGCCCCCACCGCCCCCCCCCCCATTCACCCACCGCCCCCCCCACCCACTCACCAACCGCCCCTCCCACCCACTCACCCACCGGCCCCCCCCACCCACTCACCCACCGGCCCCCCCCACCCACTCACCAACCGCCCCCCCGCCCACTCACCGCCCCCCCCCACCCACTCACCCCTCCCCCACCGCCCCCACCGCCCCCCCCCCCCATTCACCCACCGCCCCCCCCACCCACTCACCCACCGGCCCCCCCACCCACTCACCAACCGGCCCCCCCATCCACTCACCCACCGGCCCCCCCACCCACTCACCAACCGCCCCCCCCCCACCCACTCACCCACCGGTCCCCCCCACCCACTCACCAACCGGCCCCCCCACCCACTCACCCACCGGCCCCCCCACCCACTCACCGGCCCCCCCATCCACTCACTTACCGGGCCTCCCACTCACTCACCCACCGGCCCCCCCACCCACTCACCCACCGGCCCCCCCACCCACTCACCCACCGGCCCCCCCACCCACTCACTCACCGGCCCCCCCACCCACTCACCCATCGGCCCCCACACCCACTCACCCACCGGCCCCCCCACCCACTCACCAACCGGCCCCCCCACCCACTCACTCACCGGCCCCCCCACCCACTCACCAACCGCCCCCCCACCCACTCACCCACCGGCCCCCCCACCCACTCACTCACCTGCCCCCCCACCCACTCACCCACCGGCCCCCTCACCCACTTACCAACCGCCCCCCCCTCCCATTACCAACCGCCCCTCCCACCCATCAACCTCTACCCCCCACTGCCCCCCCGATCCAAGTCCCCACCGCCCCCACCGCCACCCCCCAGACCCCCCACCGCCCTCACCGCTCGCCACCCCGAGGTTCAATTAATCGGCGTGTTTTAGGTGTCCATTTCGCACAAGTGCCTGCGTGGTTTTATTGTTGTTGAAAATTATGTTTACAGGGACTCCTCTACTTACGAACGAGGCCAAACGTGAATTGTACTATTAAACAAATTAAATGATATTCACTTTACTCTTTGGTTTTGTCGGTAAAGTCACGTAGGTAAAACAAATAAACCCGTAAAAACAAAGTTTTTCACTATAAATCCTTTATATGCGTGCCGGCTAGAGTCCTCTCGTCCTCTGGCTTGAGATGGCTGCCACCTATGGGTCAGATGATTGCCAGTATTAAGAAATTGGTAATTAAATTAAATAATAAAAATTCCCTAAAAAGTGTAACATTTTGGAAAAAAAATTTCACGAAAAATAAATTGTCACGCACAACGAGTCTGTGTGCAAAATGTCAGCTCGATTGGATCACGGGAAGTGGGTTAAAAAACGACTGAAAGATTTGCACGGTCGTAAGCGCGCAAGCAAGCAAGCAAGTGAACTTAATATAAAGGATTTAAAAAGAAAATAAATCAATTAAATTAAATCACGACGTTTCGGAGGCAACACAAGCTTCCGTCTTCAGGTGGCACCGTCACAGCAAAATTACGGTAACAAGTGAAGAGAGCTCTAAGAGACACGATATATGATATACTGGTTGTCTTGCAGTATACTGCAGTAAACTATAAGGCTGCTATAATTGTACAGCCATTTCCATTTCTTTCAGTTATATATTCCCAGCTTGATTAGCCCCTATTTTAACCAACTTAAACCAACTTCTTGGTTCTTTCGGTAAAGTCACGTAGAATGGAAATAATAAAATAATAAAAATAAAACATAATAAAATATATTGTTTTAAATAAGAAAAATAAAACATAATAAAGTATATCATTTTATTATTTACATTCTACGTGACTTTATTGAAAGATCCAAGAATACGTTCAGTTTCGATTTAAAGCTTTCGTGACTGCAGGGATTCATCTTCTTGGTTCTTTCGGTAAAGTCACGTAGAATGGAAATAATAAAATAATAAAAATAAAACATAATTAAATAATTCTCACGACGTTTCAGCCACAGCGCAAGCAGCCGTCCTCAGGTGGAGAACAGGTCTGTCGAGAAGACAGAGGCTGAATGACACACCCCAGGCTTGGAGCGACTATGTAAGCTGGGATGGAGGGGAGAAGAGCGCCTTGACAAAATAATTTGCATATCAAGAGGAATTTAGCATTTTTATGGGAAGTGCAGATATGCGATTAGTACTACTTGTGAAATACGTAGGAGGTTTGGCGGGGGGTTTAAAGTCATTATGCCCGTGCATTATGCAGGATTAGCAGCATCAAAGGGAGGGGATAGGGGTAACATTAATAAAGGGAAGGAATATTAATAGTTCAGTTTTCAGTTTCATTTATTAGCTATAGCCCTGTGAGCCATTCGGCTCTTGAATTGGGTGCAACCGCAACAAACAAAAACCGTGAGCAAGAAAACATCTTAAAATGACTTCGCGCAAACAGAAAAATCCAGGAAAAAACAGCAGTCTTCCAGAAAAAGCAACGCATATTCAAGTTCAAGTTCATTGATTAGGTGTAGCCCTGTGAGCCATTCGGCCCTCGAATCGGGTGCAACCGCAACAAGCAAAAAATAAAAATACGAACAAGAAAACATCTTAAAGTGAATATGTGACTAAGTGCAAACAGAAAATCCAAGAAAAGATAGAAAAATATTGAAGAAAAAATTAACCCGTAAAAACAAAGTTTTTCACTATAAATCCTTTATATGCGTGGCGGCTAGAGTCCTCTCGTCCTCTGGCTTGAGATGGCTGCCACCTATGGGTCAGATGATTGCCTGCCACCATTAAGCAATTGGTAATTAAATATAATAATTTTTCCTAAAAAGTGTAAAGTTATGGAAAACATTTTTTACGAACATTAATTGTCACGCACAACGAGTCTGTGTGCAAAATGTCAGCTCGATTAGATCACGGGAAGTGGGTTAAAAAACGACCGAAAGATTTGCACGGTCGTAAGCGCGCAAGCAAGTGAACTTAATATAAAGGATTTAAAAAGCACCGTACACCAACGCTGTGTGCAAAAATCCCAGTGGGATGCCAAAAGGCAGGTTAACTTAGCCCTCCCCACGGCCCATCCTGGCTCTTCCCCCCCCCCCTAACCAGTATATAATCTCGTGTCTCTTAGAGCTCTCTTCACTTGATACAGCAATTTTGCTGTGACGGTGCCACCTGAAGACGGAAGCTTGTGTTGCCTCCGAAACGTCGTGATTTAATTTAATTGATTTATTTTGTTTTTTTACCTACGTGACTTTACCGAAAAAACCAAGTTACCAGTCTAACAGAGTTAGACTGGTAACTTTAATCTAAATTGTCTTATGGTTGTTATTGTGTTTGACTTGCATCCCACTGGGATTTTTGCACACAGCATTGGTGTACGGTGATTTTTCTGCAATATTTTGCTGTTTTTTCCAGGATTTTTCTGTTTGTGCCAAGTCACTTTCAGATGTTTGTTTGTTGCAGTTGCACCCGATTCAAGTAGCCGAATGGCTCACATGGCTGTACAAAATCAATGAAATTGAAAACTGATACTAACCGTATTCTTAGGTTTTTTCGGTAAAGTCACGTAGGTAAAACATCAAAATTAATAAAAAATAAAATAAAGATCATGACGTTGCCTCCGAAACGTCGTGATCTTTATTTTATTTTTTTTATTAATTTTGATGTTTTACCTACGTGACTTTACCGAAAAAACCTAAGAATATGAATCCTTGCAGTCACGAAAGTTTCAAATCTAGAATTGATACTAACCGGCTTGGCAAATTTATTCCGGAAGTCTGAAAACACAGGCTTCTGTCCGGCACTGCTTACACGCAGAGGGGATTTGTTAACCGGCGGCGGCGCGCGCGCGAGATTTGAATTAAAAAAATAATTCAAACTTTTGTGTGCGCCACGTGACCGGCGATCGCACCAATAGGAGCGCGCGACGGCTCAACAGCTGCTCGTGACGTCGTCCGTTCAAACAGCGAACTGCGCGGGAGAGATGGAGACGCTCGGCTCGGGAGCGGAGGAGGACGGTGAGGGTGGTGGTGGTGGTGGTGAGGGTGGTGGTGGTGAGGGTGGTGGTGGTGAGGGTGGTGGTGAGGGTGGTGGTGGTGGTGAGGGTGGTGGTGGTGGTGAGGGTGGGGTCTGGTGGTGGTGAGGGTGGGGGTGGTGGTGGTGAGGGTGGTGAGGGTGGTGGTGGTGAGGGTACGGGGTCTGGTGGTGGTGAGGGTAGGGTCTGGTGGTGGTGAGGGTGGTGAGGGTGGTGGTGGTGGTGAGGGTGGTGGTGAGGTTGTGGTGGTGGTGAGGGTGGTGGTGGTGAGGGTGGGGGTGGTGAGGGTGGGGGTGGGGTTGGGGTGGTGGTGGTGAGGGTGGTGAGGGTGGTGAGGGTGGTGTGGTGGTTGGTGGTGAGTGGTGGGTGGTGAGGGTGGTGGTGGTGAGTGGTGGGTGTAGGGTGGTGGAGGGTGGTGGTGGTGAGGGGGTGTGTGGGTGGTGGGGTGAGGGTGGTGGTGAGGGTGGTGGTGGTGAGGGTGGTGGTGGTGTGGATGGTGGTGGTGAGGGTGGTGAGGGTGGTGGTGAGGTGGTGGGTGGTGGGGAGGGTGGTGGTGAGGGTGGTGGTGAGGGTGGTGGTGGTGGGAGGGTGGTGGTGAGTGGTGGTGAGGGTGTTTGGGTGGTGGTGATGAGAGTGGTTGGTGGTGAGGGTGGTGGTGAGGGTGAGTGGTGTTGTGGTGTGGTGATGAGGGTGGTGGTGGTGGTGGTGAGGGTGGTTGGTGGTGGTGTGGATGAGGTGGTGGTGGTGGTGAGGGTGGTGGTGGTGAGGGTTGAGTGGTGGTGATGGGTCGGTGGTGGTGGTGGGTGGTGGTGATGGTGGTGAGGGTGGTGGGGTGAGTGGTGTTGGTGGTGAGGGTGAGGGGGTGGGGGTGGTGCAGGGTGGGGGATGGTGGTGAGGTGGTGGGTGAGGGTGGGTTGTGGTGGGGAGGTGGTGAGGGTGGTGAGTGTGGTGGTGAGGGTGGTGATGGTGAGTGGTGGTCGAGGGTTAGGTGAGTGGTGGTGAGGAGTGGTGGTGGGTGGTGAGGGTGGTGGTGAGGGTGGTGATGGTGTGGTGGTGAGGGGTGGTGGTGAGGGTGGTGGTGGGGGTGGTGGTGAGGGTGGTGGTGAGGGTGTGGTGGTGAGGTGGTGGGGTGGTGAGGGTGGTGGTGAGGGTGGTGAGTGGGGTGGTGGTGAGGGTGGTGGTGAGGGTGGTGGTGGTAATGGTGGGGTGAGGTGGGTGAGGTGGTGGTGGTGGTGTAGGTGAGTGGTCGGTGAGGGTGGTGGTGAAGGTGGTGGTGGTGAGGTGGTGGTGGGGTGGTGGTGAGGGTGGTGGTGGTGGTGAGGGTGGGGTGGTGAGGGTGGTGAGTGGTGGTGGTGAGGGTGGTGAGGGTGAGGGTGGTGGTGAGGGTGGTGAGGGTGGTGGTGGTGAGGGTGGTGAGGGTGACGGTGGTGGTGAGGGTGGGGGTGGTGGTGGTGGTGAGGGTGGTGGTGGTGGTGATGAGGGTTGTGGTGGTGTGGGTGGTGGTGGTGAGGGTGGTGGTGGTGAGGGTGGTGGTGGTGAGGGTGGTGGTGGTGGTGGTGGTGAGGGTGGTGGTGGTGGTGAGGGTGGTGGTGGGGGTGATGGTGATGGTGGTGATGGTGAGGGTGGTGATGGTGAGGGTGGTGGTGAGAGTGGTGGTGGTGGTGGTGGTGAGGGTGATGGTGAGGGTGGTGGTGAGGGTGGTGGTGGTGAGGGTGGTGGTGGTGAGGGTGGTGGTGGTGAGGGTGGTGGTGGTGAGGGTGGTGGTGGTGGTGGTGGTGAGGGTGGTGGTGGTGGTGAGGGTGGTGGTGGGGGTGATGGTGATGGTGGTGATGGTGAGGTGGTGATGGTGAGGGTGGTGATGAGAGTGGTGGTGGTGGTGGTGGTGAGGGTGGTGAGGGTGGTGGTGAGGGTGGTGGTGGTGAGGGTGGTGGTGGTGAGGGTGGTGGTGAGGGTGGTGGTGAGGGTGGGGGTGGTGGTGGTGGTGAGGGTGGTGGTGAGGGTGGTGGTGATGGTGGTGGTGAGGGTGGTGGTGAGGGTGGTGGTGGTGGTGAGGGTGGTGGTGGTGAGGGTGATGGTGAGGGTGGTGGTGAGGGTGGTGGTGGTGAGGGTGGTGGTGAGGGTGGTGGTGAGGGTGGTGGTGAGGGTGGGGGTGGTGGTGAGGGGTGGTGGTGGTGAGGGTGGTGGTGAGGGTGGTGGTGGTGGTGGTGAGGGTGGTGGTGAGGGTTGTGGTGGTGAAGGTGGTGGTGGTGAGGGTGGTGGTGAGGGTGGTGGTGGTGGTGAGGGTGGTGAGGGTGGTGGTGGTGAGAGTGGTGGTGGTGAGGTTGGTGAGGGTGGTGGTGGTGAGGGTGGTGAGGGTGAGCGTGGTGGTGAGGGTGGTGAGGGTGGTGGTGGTGAGGGTGGTGAGGGTGAGGGTGGTGGTGAGGGTGGGGGTGGTGGTGAGGGTGGTGGTGGTGGTGATGAGGGTTGTGGTGGTGAGGGTGGTGGTGGTGAGGGTGGTGGTGGTGAGGGTGGTGGTGGTGGTGGTGAGGGTGGTGGTGGTGGTGAGGGTGGTGGTGGGGGTGATGGTGATGGTGGTGATGGTGAGGGTGGTGATGGTGAGGGTGGTGGTGAGAGTGGTGATGGTGGTGGTGGTGAGGGTGGTGGTGAGGGTGGTGGTGAGGGTGGTGGTGGTGAGGGTGGTGGTGGTGAGGGTGGTGGTGAGGGTGGGGGTGGTGGTGAGGGTGGTGGTGAGGGTGGTGGTGAGGGTGGTGGTGAGGGTGGTGGTGAGGGTGGTGGTGGTGGTGAGGGTGGTGGTGAGGGTGGTGGTGAGGGTGGTGGTGAGGGTGGTGGTGATGGTGGTGAAGGTGGTGGTGAGGGTGGTGATGGTGATGGTGGTGAGGGTGGTGGTGAGGGTGGTGGTGAGGGTGGTGGTGATGGTGGTGGTGGTGGTGAGGGTGGTGGTGGTGAGGTTGGTGGTGAGGGTGATGGTGAGGGTGATGATTATGGTGGTGGTGGTGGTGATGGTGGTGAGGGTGGTGGTGAGGGTGGTGCTGATGGGGGTGGTGAGGGTGGGGGTGGTGGTGAGGGTGGTGGTGAGGGTGGTGGTGAGGGGTGGTGGGGGTTATGATGATGGTGAGGGTTGTGATGATGGTGAGGGTTGTGATGATGGTGAGGGTTGTGATGATGGTGAGGGTTGTGAAAATGGTGATGGTAAGGGTGGTGATAATGGTGATGATAGGGGTGGTGATAATGGTGATGGTAGGGGTGGTAATGGTGGTTGATGGTGATGATGGAGTTGGTGATGATGGGGGTGGTGATGGGGGTAGTGTTGATGGTGATGGGGTGGGGGTAGTGGTGATGGGGATGGTGATGGGGGTGGTGATAGTGATGGGGGTGGTGATGATGGGTGGTGGTGGTAGTGTTGATGGGGAGGGTGATGGGGGAAGTGGTGATAATGGTAGTCGTTGTAAAGTTAGTGTTGATGGGCGTGGTGCTATTCATGTGTG
This sequence comes from Lethenteron reissneri, assembly GCF_015708825.2. NCBI lineage: Eukaryota > Metazoa > Chordata > Hyperoartia > Petromyzontiformes > Petromyzontidae > Lethenteron > Lethenteron reissneri. The sequence goes on from NC_083838.1 coordinate 4,899,048, forward strand.
TGAATGAATATCGCTGATGCGTGCCAGACTCAAAATCTGTATTTAGTCTGCAGGAATCCTATGAGCCATGAAGCTCTTTTGCGCAGATGCTCAGCAGTTCACGAATGTCCAGTGTGATCGCAGCATGTGCATCCGTCCCCGCAAAGCGTGCATTGCGTATTCTTAGGTTTTTTTCGGTAAAGTCACGTAGGTAAAAAATTAAATTAATAAAAGTAAAATAAAATAAAAATCACGACGTTTTGGAGGCAACACAAGCTTCCGTCTTCAGGTGGAACCGTCACAGCACGATAGCTGTATCAAGTTAATGAGGTTTACAGCAATCGTGCTGTGACGGTTCCACCTGAAGACGGAAGCTTGTGTTGCCTCCGAAACGTCGTGATTTTTATTTTATTTTTATTTTACTTTTATTAATTTTAATTTTTTACCTACGTGATTTTACCGAAAAAACCTAAGAATATGAATACTTGCAGTCACGAGAGCTTCAAATCTAGAAGAAAAAAACGTGCACTGCATGTCTTGGTGAATCCACGTCTCACTCTCTCTCCGTCTCCCTGCAGGTTTCACCGCACACGCCAAGGACAAGCGAAGCTATGTCATCGCGAGCCAGGAGGAGCTGGTCCGCCAACTCGAGCGCCTGCCCTCCTCGGGCTGCGTGGAGTTCCCGGACGTGTTCCACTCTCCGCACCTCTCGTACTACGAGCGCTTCAAGGTGTACCAGGACTACATACTAGGTGACCTGCGGCGTTAGCGTGCGCGCTGTGACTCTCAGACACAGCTGGGAACCCTGAATAGCAATCTCTTCTCCCTTGCCCATTCTTGGAAACTACTCTCTGCCCCCCGCCCTCGCCCCCCAGCTAGGATCAGGTCTCGCCCAGACACCTATCACTACCCTAACTCCTATCACTACTCCAACCCCTATCACCAATACTTAATTTGGAGCTATCACCAACCCAACCGCTATCACTACCCCAACCCCTATTACTACCCCAACCCCTATTACTACCCCTATCACGACCCCAACCCTTATCACTACCCCAACCCCTATCACTACCCCAACCCCTATCACTACTCCAACCCCTATCACTACCCTAACCCCTATCACTACCCCAACCTCTATCACTACCCCAACCCCTATAACTACCCCTATCACTACCCCAACCCCTATCACTACCCCAACCCCTATCACTACCCTAACCCCTATCACTACCCCAACCTCTATCACTACCCCAGACCCCTATCACTACCCCAACCCCTATCACTACCCCAACCCCTATCACTACCCAACCCCTATCACTACCCAACCCCTATCACTACCCCAACCCCTATCACTACCCCAACCCCTATCACTACCCCTATCACTACCCCAACCCCTATCACTACCCCAACCCCTATCACTACCCCAGCCCCTATCACTACCCTTATCACTACCCCTATCACTACCCCAACCCCTATCACTACCCCTATCACTACCCCAACCCCTATCACTACCCCTACCCCTATCACTACCCCTATCATTACCCCAACCCCTATCACTACCCCAGCCCCTATCACTACCCCAACCCCTATCACTACCCCAGCCCCTATCACTACCCCTATCACTACCCCAGCCCCTATCACTACCCCTACCACTCCTTAACCACTCCCACCTGTACCTCCTGTCACCATAACTACACCACCACTTTTCATAACCCCACTCTTTATTTTAAACATTGTCATCTCCCGTACAATTGTATAGCCTTCTATTAAGGCCGTATGTCCACATAATACATGTGTGTATGTACACATACTTGTGTGTATGTACACATATATAATGTGGAGTTTCCCGCTTCCAGGTTGTGAGAGGCACCAACTGCACAGCAAGAGATTTACAACTCCACTGGACAAAACGGCGAGCGGTGCAATAAACTTTACAGCACGGTAGCGTCATCGCGTGGTTCTAGAACAAGTTTCAACGTGAATCCCATTCGCGCTGTTTGTTCACTAAGCCCGTGCATCACGTCCGATTGGTACGGTTGGCTATGTACGGGGCGAAAGAAGTTCCAACATGGATACGTACTGCACATAGACTACCAAGACTGCACCTCCGATGAGCAGTTGGCTGCGTATGGTGCAAAAGAAGCTCAAGTTGAAAATTAATTTCTGTTTATTTCTCCGTTCGCACTCTTCCAATGGAGTTGTAAATCCTCCAGTTTATACTCGTAGATGAAAACACACACACACACGGTGTAACTGATATTGACCAAAGCTCCCACTACTGAAAAATTACCTGCAGATTCCTCAATTGGGATCACGCATAGCAGCAAGTCACTTCTGAATAAGAGCCGTTTGGCTCAGTGGGCCTTGCCTGATAAAATAAAAAAACGCTTCGACTTATTAACCGTTTCGGCCTGACGGACGACGTGTTTGCGACAGGCGACTGCCGTCCGTCCGAGGTGCGGGGCTTCATGGGCGAGTACCTGGAGGAGACGGTGGAGTCATGCGGGTGGAGCGCCGTGTGGAGGACCGGAGCTTTCGACGTCCTCGTGGAGGTGAGAAGCAACTTAATTGCCCACAACCGCTTTGTCCGCATCGGAGCGAGCGGTTGCTCAACAAGGACGTGTCTGGAACGGCCAAGAGGCCACGGGCCGCTCTTGACATTTCGGGGCAGTCGTTCAAGTTTCAAGTTCAAGTTTCATTTATTTGGTATAGCCCTGTGAGCCATTCGGCTCTTGAATCGGGTGCAACTGCAACAAACAAAAACATGAGCAAGAAAACATCTTAAAAATCGAAGAAAAGACAGCAAAATATTGCAGAAAAAGCACCGTACACCGATTGTCACCGGAAATGCATTCACCGTGAGAAACTGTGACGGCTTGGGCGGGCAAGGGAATGGAGTTCTCTTACCAATCAAATCAAGCCTTGATGTATGCTGAACAATGATTGGTCTACAGCAGAGGTCGCAAACGGGTTTTGATTCTTTACCCGTACCCGGCCGCACCAGGGTCGCAAATGGGTACCCGTACCCGTACCAGGGTCGCAAACGGGTACCCGTTCCCTACCCGTACCCTACCCGAAATGAGTGACAAACGGTGACTCACCAGTGACTCACGGCCTACCCGTACCCGGCCGCACCAGGGTCGCAAACGGCTACCCGTACCCGTACCCGGCTGGGTACGGGTAGCCGGGTATCGGGTAGGCTATTAAGACAATAAACAGTGTGTGCCATAAAGAAGTTTATAAGTCCGTCCTTTAAAACACTACATAGGTATAAAGCTGGAGACCTTGAAAAATAGCTCTGTGGCACACGATAGCAATTTAACAACTCGTCCTTGATGTGATGGGGGAGGTAATTCAAGGTTTTTATCTTAGCTGTGGAAGCCATACGTCCTCACCTAACACCACGGACAGCACCTGACAGGTTGTACGTGTGCACGTTGAACCTCTTTCGCGCCGTACGTAGCCAACCGCGCTCATCGGAGGTTGCGGTTGTTTTGACGCCGCTGCAGCTGAGGCGTTCTATTGGCCTGGGAGTTTGGTGAATCGCAGAGACGCATCCCCCTCCCACGCCCTCTCTCACAGGTGCAGGCAGTCTACTTTGACGACCTCAAGGCGCTGGTGACTCTGGCTGAGCCGTTGCTGTTCGAGTACTCCGCCGCGGCGGCGGCGTCGGCGTCGTCGTCGTCGGCGTGCGATTCCCCGTGCCGTGTCGGCACCCCGGAGGCCACGGCTGCCGCTCCCCCGCCGTGTCGCGGCGAGGCAGAGCAGATCCTGGAGCGGTCTGGCGGGCGCGTGGACCTGCGCGACCTCTGGGTGGTGTACGACGATTCGGGCCGGCTGGACCGCACGGCGCTCGCCATCGAGCACGTCCGGTGAGCGCTCCACGCAACGGGCCTCGATGAACCCTTTCCCGTTGCGATGACGTACGCGTGCCTCGGCGGTTTATCTTGCGATTCCGCTACAATGATGTGTGCGTACGTCTTCGAAACGAAATCGGAAGAAGAAATCGACTAACTTTATCGATACCGAAGCTCCCACAATGCCATGCGGGAGGGCGTGTGGCAGAGGTCGCAAACGGGTTTTGATTCCTTACCCGTACCCGGCCGCACCAGGGTCGCAAATGGGTACCCGTACCCGGCCGGGTACGGGTACCCGTTCCCTACCCGTACCCTACCCGAAATGAGTGACAAACGGTGACTCACCAGTGACTCACGGCCTACCCGTACCCGGCCGCACCAGGGTCGCCGGGTATCAGGTAGGGTACGGGTATCGGGTACCCGGTTGCGACCTCTGCCGTTCGACCTCCGAATTTTCGTTCGGTGTCCGGGGCAAAAAATGTTCGTAAATATCGTTAGAACACCGATTTGTTCGAGTTCTGGTGCGTCCGATCTCCCAGGTTCTACTGTACTTACAAAATATATATACAAATAAAACAAAAGTGTTTTTTTATTATCCTACCAGATAAAACCCCACTGAGCCGTTGGCTTATTTTTCAGAAGCGCCCTGGCCACAAGTGGTGGCTCAACGAAGTGGCGGCCGTGCCATGGTCTTGTGGAAACAGCCGGGGATGCCGGAGGGTTCCCCACCATTCAAACGAGGGGGGAACATTGGGCAGTGGCCTGACCTCACGTCCCCCAAAAATAGAATGTGCAATTATTCTTCTTTTTATTCTCAGCCCAATGGGCTTTTTACTCGGGAAATAAACGTCAGATTCATCTTCTTGGTTCTTTCGGTAAAGTCACGTAGAATGGAAATAATGAAATAATAAAAATAAAACATAATAAAATAATTCTCACGACGTTTCGGCCACAACGCAAGCAGCCGTCCTCAGGTGAAGGAAAGAAGGAAAGAACCAAGAAGAAAAATAATTTTCACTTATTTTATTCTGTTTTATTTTTATTATTTTATTATTTCCATTCTACTTGACTTTACCGAAAGAACCAAGAAGATGAATCCCTGCAGTCACGAAAGCTTTAAATCGAAATTTAAACGTCTGATTCTGAAACACGTTCCTTCGGAGTGGGCAGGTAGGAACTTGGTTGGACAGCGCATTCGTGCGATCCGTGTCACGCGGCTCAAGCTGCGTGGGGCGGCGCGTCACGTGGTGCTGAGACCGCCCGAAGCGCTCTACGAAATACAAATCGAGGGCGTGGCTATGCACGACAGACAGACAAATAATCCCTGGTGGGCAGTGTGGAACTGTTGTTCCTTCCTGTATTAACCCCGTAATTATATTTGCCCATCGATCAGTCACTCGGTGTTTTTGTATTGTTTGCAGTTGTAACTTGCTGACCCGCCAATACCTGACATCTTTGATAAAGAGCTTTGTAGCTCATCGGATTGATCCTCCAGTCTAAATAAAGATTCTGATTCGGTATGAGCTACGAAATAAGCTTCTTCATGCCCGAGCCATCCACATCACACTCGCTCACTTACTTGAGCCACCATTTTTCAATGAAGGGAGCGTGACGCCCGGCAGTCACGTGACCTCCGTCTGCGATCTGATTGGAAGTTGCCGTCCGAGTCGAGAGAGTCACATGATGGTGTATGTGTGTGTCTCTGTTCATGATTATGTGGGGAGCGGTGGTGCAGCGGTCAGCGCGCTGCACTACGAACCCGGCGACCCTGAGTTCGATTCCCGCTCATAGCCAACAACAGTGACGATAATTTGAACCGGTCCTAGGCCTCTCCTAGGTCGACTCAGCCTCAAATGAGTACCTGGTGCAGTGTGATTATGTGGGGAGCGGTGGTGCAGCGGTTAGCACGCTGCGCTACAAACCCGGCGACCCGAGTTCAATTCCCGCTCATGGCCAACACCAGTGACGATTATCTGAACCAGTCCTAGGCCTCCCCTCGGTCGACGCAGCCTCAAAGGAGTAGCTGGTGCGGTGTGTAAACATCACCACAGGGCAGATAAAGGCTGGGCATTGTGTTGGCCACCCACCCCCTCGTGTGCTGTGCCGGCCTTCATAGGTGCTGCTCGCTAACAGCACTTACCCCGACAGTCTGTTAAGGCTACGCGGCGGATCTTTGTCTTTGTTCCGAATCACTATTTTTATTACACCGCTTATTTACGTAGGAAATGCCTCGCTGATCGTCGAGACTTTATTTCGCGGAAGTGTACTCCTAAGTTTGTGTTCACCGCTCGGAACTCACAACAGAGATGAGCCTCTCTCCCCATTGCTCGTAAGACGCTGTCTTCCCGACAGACCTGTTCTTCACCCGAGGACGGCTGCTTGCGTTGTGGCCGAAACGTCGTGAGAATGATTTTATTATGTTTTATAAGTCACGTAGAATGGAAATAATAGAATAATAAAAATACAACATAAAATATATTTCATTATATTATTATATTATTCTTATGTTTTATTTTTATACTCTATTATTTCATTATATTGTTATATTATTATATTATTTTCTGATGTTTTATTTTTATTATTTTATTATTTCCCTTCTACGTGACTTTACCGAAAGAACCAACAAGATGAACCGGGAGACACTTTGCCTTTCGGCGCGTAATCACGTGACACATCTCGCGTTCCGTTTGATCGCTTGTTGTGATCACTGTAATTGGCACGCGTTGGTGATTGACCGGGGCGTGCGTTTTGTCTTTTAGTTTCTTCCTGGGGCACATCTGGAGGGCGTGGGACGAGGAAGATGACGACGATTACGATTACTTTGTGAGATGCGTCGATCCAAGACTCAAACTGTAAGGACGAATATCTTTGCGTTTAACTCACGTGACGTGCTGATGGTGATGACGTGGCTGTAGGTTCTATGGCGTGCTGATGATGATGATGTGGCTGTAGGTACTATGGCGTGCTGATGATGATGACGATGACATGGCTGCAGATATTACGACGTGCTGATGATGATGACCACGACGTGGTAACTGCAGCTACTACGACGTGCTGATGATGATGACGACGTGGTGGCTGCAGGTACTACGACGTGCTGATGATGATGATGACGTGGTGGCTGCGGGTATGACGACGTGCTGATGATGATGATGACGATGACGATGACATGGCTGCAGATATTACGACGTGCTGATGATGACGACGACGACATGGTGGCTGCAGGTACTACGACGTGCTGATGATGATGATGACCACGACGTGGTGACTGCAGCTACTGCGACGTGCTGATGATGATGATGATGACGTGGTGGCTGTAGATATTACGACGTGCTGATGATGATGATGACGATGACAACGACGTGGTGGCTGTAGGTACTACAATGTGCTGATGATGATGATGATGACATGGCTGCAGGTACTATGACATGCTGATGATGATGACAACGACGTGGTGGCTGCAGGTACTACGACGTGCTGATGATGATGACGTGGTGGCTGTAGATATTACGACGTGCTGATGATGATGACGATGACATGGCTACAGATATTACGATGTGCTGATGATGATGATGACGATGTGGTGACTGCAGGTACTACGACGTGCTGGAGGGGCGCCTCCCGGCGGGGCTGGTGAGCGAGTACGCCCGCCTGCGCTCGCACTTCGACGCCACCTACGCCGAGTTCTGCCTCCTGCGCGGCTCCATCACGGAGGGGACCGACGCCGAGGAGATGGAGCAGGACGGAGCCAAGGTGGCCCGCGGCGTGGAGCTCTACGAGAATCTGGAGACCGCCAAGCGCAAGCTCCAGATCATGGAGAACCCAGTGCTTCGGTGAGAAGGGCTGCGACTTGTGACTGCTGTTTGTATATCTAAAAATATAGAAGGGAAATGTGTGTGTGTTGTTGTCTGTTCGAAATGTTTAGCGTACTTCCCGACATGCAACAAATTTTAAATTTGGCATGTGGGTAGCTTCCAGACTGTACACAATGCCGAAAGTATAAAAATAGGCTTTTGTATTTTGGGGGGAGGGCGCAATAATGGATATATTTTGCACGGCAAGTGAGCGGTGACATCTGTGATGTGCTTTGTCTGCCTAGCGTCACGAGCGCTTTGGATTACAAACATGTTTCCGGAACGAATTATGTTCGCAATCCAAGGTTTTACTGTAAAACTAAACTATTTTTTTAATCTTCTTGGTTCTTTCGGTAAAGTCATGTAGAATGGAAATAATAAAATAATAAAAAGAAAACATAATAAAATAGGTGTTTTATTTTTATTATTTTATTATTTCCATTCTACGTGACTTTACCGAAAGAACCAAGAAGATGAATCCCTGCAGTCACGAAAGAAGCTTTAAATCGAAATTTTATGTTTTATTTTTATTATTTTATTATTTCCCTTCTACGTGACTTTACCGAAAGAGCCAAGAAGATGAATCCCTGCAGTCACGAAACAAGCTTTAAATCGAAATTCTTTCTTGTATCTTGTCCTGCTGCTGCTGTCTCCGCCCGCCCCCTGCTCAGCTTCGTGCTGGGATACCAGGCGAGTGCGGGGGGAGAGGCGCGAGTGGCGCGCGGACCCCGGTCCGACGGCGCCGTGACGGCGCACGTGGTGGTGCGCTCCGTGTCGTTCGCCACGCTCGGCGCGCTCACCCGCTCGCTCGCCGAATCGCTCGGCGCCGGCGTCGGCGACGAGCAGATGATACACGTGAGTGTTGGACTGGGGGCGGGGGTGTGGCGGTGGTGACGTGGCCCTCCGCGGTTCAGATCCGGCAGGTCTCCCCAGTTAATGCCGCGGTGTGTATTTTGACCGTGGAAATTAGAGCGTAGTAGTGCTACGTACATCGCCCCACGCCGAGTCTCAGAGATTGTAGTGGTAAGCACGGTACAAGCAATACAGTAACTTTTTACATCTGTCTGTACGTTTATTTATGCAAATTTTACACAGTAAATTTAAAACGCCAAACCCCCCCCCCACCCCCCCAAAAAACATACACGCAACAGCTAAAAATGTAACATCAAGCGAGAAGGTGCAAAAATAAGCTGTTTAAAATAATGACGGCGAGTGATTATCCGACTTTTTTGAAAATCCGGCGCTCTCCTTCCGAAGTCGCCGGATAACACTGGTCAACACACTTTTTCTGGCATGAGGTATTCCAACGGGTTGAAGGTAATTTTGGGGTGCTGATTCCAAATCTGGAATCGGTTTTTGTCTATCAAACATCTCCTAGCCACCGTGATGATGATGATGAGAGAGAGAGACACGCAAACTCCAAATATACAGCAGCAGGCGTCAGGGTCGGTATCGAACCCATGGCCTCCTGCACACCAGGCGAGGTAGTTAACATCTCCTAGCCACCGTGATGATGATGAGAGAGAGAGACACGCAAACTCCAAATACACTGGTCAACACACTTTTTCTGGCATAAGGTATTCCAACGGGTTGAATGTAATTTTGGGGTGCTGATTCCAAATCTGGCATCAGTTTGTGTCTATCACATCAGGTTTTTTAGATATCAAATATTGCATTTTCAATAAAAACTGCGGAAGAAAAATATGAAATAAATGTGGATATCTACATAAAATGATATTATAAACAAACTATCATAAAAATGCAGCTCCGTATTTTAACACTAAAGCAGTCACTGACTCGCAACAACTTGCAATCATAAGTGACAGAGTTAATTTCGGGTAAAATCAATGAAAATGGGGTATGCCGATAGCATAAAAATGAGATGTGATGGAGCAAATCTGAGATCAGATTTGGAATGAGCACCCTGACATTAGTCTAAAACAGCTGCAAAAGTCCAGGCCAGAAAAAAATGATTTTTTTTTTGTTGACCTGTGTAATCGATGATCGACTGTGCAGAGGAACCGCTCTTAACGACAGTAATTGGTTCCACGAAACCGGTCATGAAGCGAGTATAGGAAATGCACGTTAAAGGCTTAATTCGTTCCAATAGCATTGAACGTTACCCTGGGCTCTGGAGGCCCGTCGTTAAGCGATTAGTCGTTTAAAGAGGTGGTCTTTAAGATGGGTTCTACTCTACGCTACACTATATACTACACATTGGGATCCATGGAGGCCTGTTGTTAAGCGATTAGTCGTTTAAAGGGGTGGTCTTTAAGAGGGGTTCTACTCTACACTACACTATATACTACACATTGGGATCCATGGAGGCCTGTTGTTAAGCGATTAGTCATATAAAGTGGTGGTCTTTAAGAGGGGTTCTACTGTACGCTACACTATACACTACACATTGGGATCCATGGAGGCCTGTTGTTAAGCGATTAGTCGTTTAAAGGGGTGGTCTTTAAGATGGGTTCTACTCTATGCTACACTATACACTACACATTGGGATCCATGGAGGCCCGTCGTTAAGCGATTAGTCGTTTAAAGGGGTGGTCTTTAAGAGGAGTTCTACTTTACACTACACTATACACTACGCATTGGGATCCATGGAGGCCTGTTGTTAAGCGATTAGTCGTATAAAGGGGTGGTCTTTACGAGGGGTTCTACTTTACACTACACTATACACTTTCTCTCTTCCCCTGCCCCCTCTCTCCCCCCCCCCCCCCCCCCCCCCCCCCCCATGGACACGCATGCAGTTCCACAGCAGCCTGCAGGGAGCGCTGGACGCGTGCTACGAGGGAGACCGCATCGTGCTGTGCCCAGGCGTCTACTCCGAGGAGGGCTTCTGCAGCATCGCGGAGTCGGTCAGCATCGAGGGTGGGTGGCCTGAGCCGGCGCCCCTCCCCCCCCTGCACGGCCCCCCCCCCCGCACGGCCGCTCCCCCCCCCCGCACGGCTGCCCCCGTGTGGGCGTGCCGGAAGTTGTAAAGTGCCACTGAGCCGGCTACGGGGGCGGTGGAAGCGCGGGGGGTCGGCAACCTGCGGCTCCGGAGCCTCAATGTAGAGGTGGGATGGGAGGCCACGGGGCGTCCTCAATGTAGAGATGAGATGGGAGGTCACGGGGCTTCCTCAGTGTAGAGATGAGATGGGAGGCCACGGGGCGTCCTCAGTGTAGAGGTGGGATGGGAGGTCATGGGGCTTCCTCAATGTAGAGATGAGATGGGAGGTCACGGGGCGTCCTCAATGTAGAGATGAGATGGGAGGCCACGGGGCTTCCTCAGTGTAGAGATGAGATGGGAGGTCACGGGGCTTCCTCAATGTAGAGATGGGATGGGAGGTCACGGGGCGTCCTCAATGTAGAGATGAGATGGGAGGCCACGGGGCGTCCTCAATGTAGAGGTGGGATGGGAGGTCACGGGGCTTCCTCAGTGTAGAGATGAGATGGGAGGCCACGGGGCGTCCTCAATGTAGAGATGAGATGGGAGGCCACGGGGCTTCCTCAGTGTAGAGATGGGATGGGAGGTCACCGGGCTTCCTCAGTGTAGAGATGGGATGGGAGGCCACGGGGCGTCCTCAATGTAGAGATGAGATGGGAGGTCACGGGGCTTCCTCAGTGTAGAGATGAGATGGGAGGCCACGGGGCTTCCTCAGTGTAGAGATGGGATGGGAGGTCACGGGGCTTCCTCAGTGTAGAGATGGGATGGGAGGCCACGGGGCTTCCTCAGTGTAGAGATGGGATGGGAGGCCACGGGGCGTCCTCAATGTAGAGATGAGATGGGAGGTCACGGGGCTTCCTCAGTGTAGAGATGAGATGGGAGGCCACGGGGCTTCCTCAGTGTAGAGATGAGATGGGAGGTCACGGGGCTTCCTCAGTGTAGAGATGAGATGGGAGGCCACGGGGCTTCCTCAATGTAGAGATGGGATGGGAGGCCATGGGGCGTCCTCAATGTAGAGGTGGGATGGGAGGCCACGGGGCGTCCTCAATGTAGAGATGAGATGGGAGGCCACGGGGCTTCCTCAATGTAGAGATGGGATGGGAGGTCACGGGGCGTCCTCAATGTAGAGATGAGATGGGAGGCCACGGGGCGTCCTCAATGTAGAGATGAGATGGGAGGCCACGCGGCTTCCTCAATGTAGAGATGGGATGGGAGGTCACGGGGCGTCCTCAATGTAGAGATGAGATGGGAGGCCACGGGGCGTCCTCAATGTAGAGATGAGATGGGAAGTCACGGGGCTTCCTCAGTGTAGAGATGGGATGGGAGGTCACGGGGCTTCCTCAATGTAGAGATGAGATGGGAGGTCACGGGGCGTCCTCAATGTAGAGATGAGATGGGAGGCCACGGGGCGTCCTCAATGTAGAGATGAGATGGGAGGCCACGGGGCTTCCTCAATGTAGAGGTGGGATGGGAGGTCACAGGGCGTCCTCAGTGTAGAGATGAGATGGGAGGTCACGGGGCTTCCTCAATGTAGAGATGGGATGGGAGGTCACGGGGCTTCCTCAATGTAGAGATGAGATGGGAGGTCACGGGGCGTCCTCAATGTAGAGATGAGATGGGAGGTCACGGGGCTTCCTCAGTGTAGAGATGAGATGGGAGGCCACGGGGCGTCCTCAGTGTAGAGGTGGGATGGGAGGTCATGGGGCTTCCTCAATGTAGAGATGAGATGGGAGGTCACGGGGCGTCCTCAATGTAGAGATGAGATGGGAGGCCACGGGGCTTCCTCAGTGTAGAGATGAGATGGGAGGTCACGGGGCTTCCTCAATGTAGAGATGGGATGGGAGGTCACGGGGCGTCCTCAATGTAGAGATGAGATGGGAGGCCACGGGGCGTCCTCAATGTAGAGGTGGGATGGGAGGTCACGGGGCTTCCTCAGTGTAGAGATGAGATGGGAGGCCACGGGGCGTCCTCAATGTAGAGATGAGATGGGAGGCCACGGGGCTTCCTCAGTGTAGAGATGGGATGGGAGGTCACCGGGCTTCCTCAGTGTAGAGATGGGATGGGAGGCCACGGGGCGTCCTCAATGTAGAGATGAGATGGGAGGTCACGGGGCTTCCTCAGTGTAGAGATGAGATGGGAGGCCACGGGGCTTCCTCAGTGTAGAGATGGGATGGGAGGTCACGGGGCTTCCTCAGTGTAGAGATGGGATGGGAGGCCACGGGGCTTCCTCAGTGTAGAGATGGGATGGGAGGCCACGGGGCGTCCTCAATGTAGAGATGAGATGGGAGGTCACGGGGCTTCCTCAGTGTAGAGATGAGATGGGAGGCCACGGGGCTTCCTCAGTGTAGAGATGAGATGGGAGGTCACGGGGCTTCCTCAGTGTAGAGATGAGATGGGAGGCCACGGGGCTTCCTCAATGTAGAGATGGGATGGGAGGCCATGGGGCGTCCTCAATGTAGAGGTGGGATGGGAGGCCACGGGGCGTCCTCAATGTAGAGATGAGATGGGAGGCCACGGGGCTTCCTCAATGTAGAGATGGGATGGGAGGTCACGGGGCGTCCTCAATGTAGAGATGAGATGGGAGGCCACGGGGCGTCCTCAATGTAGAGATGAGATGGGAGGCCACGCGGCTTCCTCAATGTAGAGATGGGATGGGAGGTCACGGGGCGTCCTCAATGTAGAGATGAGATGGGAGGCCACGGGGCGTCCTCAATGTAGAGATGAGATGGGAAGTCACGGGGCTTCCTCAGTGTAGAGATGGGATGGGAGGTCACGGGGCTTCCTCAATGTAGAGATGAGATGGGAGGTCACGGGGCGTCCTCAATGTAGAGATGAGATGGGAGGCCACGGGGCGTCCTCAATGTAGAGATGAGATGGGAGGCCACGGGGCTTCCTCAATGTAGAGGTGGGATGGGAGGTCACAGGGCGTCCTCAGTGTAGAGATGAGATGGGAGGTCACGGGGCTTCCTCAATGTAGAGATGGGATGGGAGGTCACGGGGCTTCCTCAATGTAGAGATGAGATGGGAGGTCACGGGGCGTCCTCAATGTAGAGATGAGATGGGAGGCCACGGGGCGTCCTCAATGTAGAGATGAGATGGGAGGTCACGGGGCTTCCTCAGTGTAGAGATGGGATGGGAGGTCACGGGGCTTCCTCAATGTAGAAATGAGATGGGAGGTCACGGGGCGTCCTCAATGTAGAGATGAGATGGGAGGTCACGGTGCTTCCTCAGTGTAGAGATGAGATGGGAGGCCACGGGGCTTCCTCAGTGTAGAGGTGGGATGGGAGGTCACGGGGCTTCCTCAGTGTAGAGATGGGATGGGAGGTCACGGGACGTCCTCAATGTAGAGATGAGATGGGAGGTCACGGGGCTTCCTCAGTGTAGAGATGAGATGGGAGGTCACGGGGCTTCCTCAGTGTAGAGGTGGGATGGGAGGCCACGGGGCTTCTTCAATGTAGAGGTGAGATGGGAGGTCACGGGGCGTCCTCAATGTAGAGATGGGATGGGAGGTCACGGGGCTTCCTCAGTGTAGAGGTGGGATGGGAGGTCACGGGGCGTCCTCAGTGTAGAGGTGGGATGGGAGGCCACGGGGCGTCCTCAGTGTAGAGGTGGGATGGGAGGCCACGGGGCGTCCTCAGTGTAGAGGTGGGATGGGAGGTCACGGGGCTTCCTCAATGTAGAGGTGGGATGGGAGGCCACGGGGCGTCCTCAGTGTAGAGGTGGGATGGGAGGTCACGGGGCATCCTCAATGTAGAGGTGGGATGGGAGGTCACGGGGCGTCCTCAGTGTAGAGGTGGGATGGGAGGTCACGGGGCGTCCTCAGTGTAGAGGTGGGATGGGAGGTCACGGGGCGTCCTCAATGTAGAGATGGGATGGGAGGCCACGGGGCGTCCTCAGTGTAGAGGTGGGATGGGAGGTCACGGGGCGTCCTCAATGTAGAGATGAGATGGGAGGCCACGGGGCTTCCTCAATGTAGAGGTGGGATGGGAGGTCACGGGACGTCCTCAATGTAGAGATGGGATGGGAGGTCACGGGGCTTCCTCAATGTAGAGATGAGATGGGAGGTCACGGGGCTTCCTCAGTGTAGAGATGAGATGGGAGGTCACGGGGCTTCCTCAGTGTAGAGGTGGGATGGGAGGTCACGGGGCGTCCTCAATGTAGAGATGGGATGGGAGGTCACGGGGCTTCCTCAGTGTAGAGATGAGATGGGAGGTCACGGGGCTTCCTCAGTGTAGAGGTGGGATGGGAGGTCACGGGGCGTCCTCAATGTAGAGATGAGATGGGAGGTCACGGGGCGTCCTCAATGTAGAGATGAGATGGGAGGTCACGGGGCTTCCTCAGTGTAGAGGTGGGATGGAAGGTCACGGGGCGTCCTCAGTGTAGAGATGAGATGGGAGGTCACGGGGCTTCTTCAATGTAGAGGTGGGATGGGAGGTGGAGCGCCGGTCATCGCTGGCTGGAAGCCGGTTGGGGGACCCCTTGCCGCGGTGTCTCTCCTCTCTCAGGGTTCGGCGTCGCCGACGACGTGGTGATCGAGATGCGTGGGCGGGGCGACGTGTTCGTGGAGTGCAGCGCGCGGCACGTGACGATCTCCAACATCAAGTTCATCCAGCACGACGCCACCGAGGGCATCCTGCGTGAGTGAGCGACACCATTCATTCATCATCGGCATCATCAGCGTAGCAGCAGCCTGCAGCTGAATCGGCAGCAGCAGCAACATCATCAGCGGCAAGTGATATCATCATCAGCAGCAGCAGCAGCATCGTCATCAGCAGGAACACCAGCAGCATCAACAACATTATCAGTAGCAGTAATATCAGCTGCAGCAGCAGCATCATCATCAGCTGCAGCAGAATCATCATCAGTCGCAACAGTAGATATGTCGACAGCAAGAGCAGCAGCAGAACTAATGTTATCAGCAGCAACAGTTGTAGCATAGCAGTGGCAGCTGCTAAATAATGATTATTTAGCAGCTCCGATTAGCGCTGCCGGCTACATACGGTGCGAAAGGATTTCAACATTCATTAATTCGCAGCAGTCGCATAGTTATCACCACGAGCAGTCGCTGTCATTAGCAGCAACGGTGGTGAAATGCGCGTGCCCCCATGTGACCGTCCCGCCCCTAGGTGTGCTCCGTGGAGAGACGGAGCTGCACGAATGCGTGCTGCAGTGCGAGACCTCCGGGGTCACGGTGAGGCCCAAAGCCCACCTGACCTTAAAGAACTGTGACCTCTACGGGGCAAAGGTGAGCGTTCATGCCACAACCTTCTTGTTCCAGTTCAAGGTCAAGGGGTCGTTGCGGCCGGCCAATGCTGCCGATCAGAATCGGAATTGTTTATCCTGGAGAAATCCGATGGGCTTACGAAGCTCCCATGGACATGGTGAATTGGACTCCCATGGTAAACTGGACTCCCATGGTAAACTGGACTCCCACGGTAAACTGAACTCCCACGGTAAACTGGACTTCCATGGTTAACTGGATTCCCATGGTGACCTGGACTCCCATGGTGACCTGGACTCCCATGGTGACCTGGACTCCCATGGTAAACTGGTCTCCCACGGTAAACTGGTCTCCCACGGTAAACTGGACTCCCATGGTAAACTGGCCTGCCAGGGTAAACTGAATTCCCATGGTAAACTGAACTCCCATGGTAGCCTAGACTCCCAGGGTAAACTAAACATTTATGTGATGAGATGGTTTCGCGAAAGAGACCTTGTCCTACTGATTTCGTTCATGTCTGGGTGTGTGCGCGTGTACGAGGAGCGATAGTGCAGCGGTCAGCGCGCTACACTACGGCCCGAGTTCGATTCCCGCTCTCAGCCAACACCGGCGATGATTATTGAATCGGTCCTAGGCCTCCCCTAGGTCGACTCGGCCTCAAACGAGTACCCTAGTGCGGTGTGTAAGCATCCCCACGAGGGAGACAAAGGCGGCCGGGCACAGTGCTGACCACCCATCCCCCTGTGTGCCATTCCAGCCTTCATAGGTGCTACCCGCTAACAGCACTTGCCCCAACAGTACGTTGAGACTACACGGGTGATCTTTGTCTTTGTGTGTGTGTGTGTGCAGGGAGCGGGAGTGGAGGTGTACCCAGGCAGCACCTGCATCCTGCTTGGCAATGGGATTCACCACTGCCGTGAGGGCGTTCTCATCATGGTGAGACTCCGGGTCAGGGCGATTGCGTGTGAGCCTAGTCTTCTTGGTTCTTTCGGTAAAGTCACGTAGAAGGGAAGTAATAAAAAAACATAATAAAAACATTCTTTTATTTTTTATTTTATTATGTTTTATTTTTATTATTTTATTACTTCCCTTCTACGTGACTTTACCGAAAGAACCAAGAAGATGAAGAGGCTCACTTCGTATAAGAGCCCACGACGGTTCAACCTCGCCGAGCGGTGGAGTCACGAAAGAAGCTTTAAATCGAAAAATGTGAGCCTAGTGTTAGATTCTAGATTTGAAGCTTTCGTGACCGCAAGGGTTCATACTCCTAGTTCTTTCGGTAAAGTCACGTAGAAGGGAAATCATAAAATAATATTAATATAAAATAATACAAATTCTCACGACGTTTCGACTGCAACACAAGCAATCATCATCAGGTGTGAAATCGCTGTCCGTGGTGCTGACGTTAAGAAAAAAACGCACTTTTTTCAAATTTTCTTGCTGTGGATTTCACACCTGATGACGATTGCTTGTGTTGCAGTCGAAACGTCGTGAGAATTTCTATAGTTTTATATCTATATTATTTTATTATTTCCCTTCTACGTGACTTTACCGAAAGAACCAAGAATATTAATCCCTGCAGTCACGAAAGCTTTAAATCAAGATTTGTTAATGTTACTGTTAATGCTAAGTGTTGGTGTGTGTGCGAGTGTTAATGGTAGCGTATGGGGCTTGTGTGTTAGCGTTACTGGTTTAAGCATTAGCAAAATCTCAAGGTCTTAATTTCGAGACAAAGCCTACCTAATTCTAGATTTGAAGTTTTTGTGACTGCAAGGATCCATACTCTTTGGTTCTTTCGGTAAAGTCACGTAGGTGAAAAATAACAAAACATGAACTAAAATCTAGTTATTTTTAAATCCTTTATATTAAGTTCGCTTGCTTGCTTGCTTACGACCGTGCAAATCTTTCGCTCGTTTTTTAACCCACTTCCCGTGATCCAATCGAGCTGACATTTTGCACACAGACTCGTTGTGCGAGACAATTAATGTTCGTGAAAAATGTTTTCCTAAATTTTACACTGTTTAGGGAAAACAATTTAAATATTTAATTACCAATTGCTTAATACTGGCAGACAATTATCTGACCCATAGGTGGCAGCCATCTCAAGCCAGAGGACGAGAGGACTCTAGCCGCCACGCATATAAAGGATTTATAGTGAAAAACTTTGTTTCTACGGGTTATACTTGTTAAATCCTTTATATTAAGTTCACTTGCTTGCGCGCTTACGACCGTGCAAATTTTTCGGTCGTTTTTTAACCCACTTCCCGTGATCCAATCGAGCTGACATTTTGCACAGACTCGTTGTGCGTGACAATTTATTTTCGTGAAAATTCTTTTTCCAAAATTATCTACTTTTTAGGAACATTTTTTTTTTCATATTTAATTTAAAATACCAATGTGATAAAAATGAAACTCTTACTCAAGAAAAACAGAAATGAATAATAAAATAAAACCGATGCCACGCATATAAAGGATTTATAGTGAAAAACTTTGTTTTTACGGGTTAATTTTTTATTTTCTCCGACGTGTCTTTACCGAAAGAACCAAAGAGTAAAGTCTACCTATTCCACCAGGTGGCGCTATTTGCCTTTAGTCTGAGCTATTGGGTTTAAAAAAAATATTTAACTCGTAAAAACAAAGTTTTTCACTATAAATCCTTTATATGCGTGGCGGCTAGAGTCCTCTCGTCCTCTGGCTTGAGATCGCTGCCACCTATGGGTCAGATGATTGCCTGTCACCATTAAGCAATTGGTAATTAAATATAATTTTTTTCCCTAAAAAGTGTAAAATTTTGGCAATCTTTTTTTCACGAAAATAAATTGTCACGCTAAACGAGTCTGTGTGCAAAATGTCAGCTCGATTGGATCACGGGAAGTGGGTTAAAAAACGACCGAAAGATTTGCACGGTCGTAAGCGCGCAAGCAAGTGAACTTAATATAAAGGATTTAAAAATAAGTTGTACGTGCTACTTCTATATTCCACCAGGATCGGAATCTTGACGATTGGGTTTCAGGAATAGCGCCTTTTAGCCTCGGCTCGAAGAGATCGTGATCCCAGGTTTTCACCTCCCCACCTCCCCCACCCCTTCTCTGCCACAGGACTTCATGGAGTCTCTCTATGACATGCCCAAGCTGTCCATGAGGAACAACCTCATCAGCAAGAACGACGGCCACGCCGTCAGCCTCGTGAAACCAGAAGCCTCGAAGCCCCCCGGCTGCCACGCGGAGAAGCACGGACAATTCAAGCTCAACAACAACAACGCAGCCGGTAGGTTCCGCGTTTCTTTATAAAACATTCTTTTTGTTAATCCAATCTGCCCCCCGGCTATGCCGTGATGTGGTCGGAGCGATTGACGCACGGGCGAAGGGGTTAAGAGTTCAAATCCTGGACGGGGTTCGATATTTCTCCAACTTCGTTATCGTCGTCGTCAATATCAGCAGCAGCAGCGGCGGTCGTATGAACGAAATTGTTGTTAACGATGCGTGTAACCAGGTCACCTACCCCCCCCCTCCACTGGGCAGAGGTCACAACCGGGTACCCGATACTCGTACCCTACCCGATACCCGGCCAGGTACGGGTACCCGTTTGCGACCGTGGTGCGGCCGGGTACGGGTACGGATAGGCCGTGAGTCACCGGTGAGTAACCGTTTGTCACTCATTTTGGGTAGGGTACGGGTACGGGTACGGGTAGCCGAGTAGGGTACGGGTACCCGTTTGTGACCCTGGTGCGGCCGGGTACGGGTAAGGAATCAAAACCCGTTTGCGACCTCTGCCACTGGGGCACGTGCACCCCCCCCCCTCTCCACCCCTCTTGCGTAACCTCCCACTACCACCATCACCACCAAAGCCAGGGCCGACTCCATGTCCGGAGGGAGTGGCTGGGCCTAAACAAAGATAGGCGGGTGCTAAAGAAGAAGAAGGGGGGTGGAGCCTAAAGGAAAACAGGCGTGGCCTAAAGAAGAAGGGGTGGAGCCTAAAGGAAAGAGGCGGGGCCTGAAGAGGAAGGGGCGGAGCCTAACGAAGAAGGGGTGGGGCCTAAAGAAGGGACGGAGCCTAAAGGAAAACAGGCGTGGCCTATAGGAGAAGGGGCGGAGCCTAAAGGAAACAGGCGTGGCCTAAAGAGGAAGGGGCGGAGCCTAAAGGAAACAGGCGTGGCCTAAAGAAGAAGGGGTGGAGCCTAAAGAAGGGGCGGGGCCTAATGAAGAATGGGCGTGGCCTGACGAAGAAGGGGCGGGGCCTAACGGATAAGGAGCGGAGCTTAAAAAGAGAAATTTCAGAGGCGCAATCAGGAAGGGGGGTGGGGGTGAGGTGGGGCCTATATAGAAAGGGCTGGAGCCCACAGATGTTGACCTTCCCCAGTGATTTCAGGTTGAGGGGTATAAACCATCATGACGCAAACTCCGGTCATCGCAGCAGCGGCGGCGGCTTTTGGCTGCTGACCGTCGAGCAAAGACTTTTAAATGCGCCGCTGTTTCTGCGGCCGTCTGGAACGCTCTTCCTTCCGATTTCAGGAAGCCAATGGAGCTATGCAATTTGAAATCGTCATCTAGATTGACAAACTGATTTCTTTAGAACGGCTTCTTGTGTTAGGTCTGTTGTCATTCCCCTCCCCCCCCCTCACTACCGATTATCACGGTTTGCTACGTACGGTGAGAAAGAAGTTGAACATGCATGTGTACGTGATGGTGGTGGTAATGATGATGGTGTTGATGGTGGTGAGGAGGTACACGCATGATGAGGAAGTGGGGGATGGTGGTGATGGTGGGTGATGTTGATGACGGGGCCGTCTGGAACGCTCTTCCCTCCGATATTAGGAATCCACTGGGAGCTTTGCACTTTAAAATCGTCATCGAGATTGACAAACACAAGTAGATCTTCTTGGTTCTTTCAGTAAAGTTACGTAGAAGGGGAATAATAAAATAAAAAAAAACATAATAAAATTAAAATTCTCACGACGTTTCGGCCACAACACAAGCAGCCGTTTACATATCAACACTGGAATTAAGCATATTAATGGTTAATTCAGATATGTAAACTCCTTTGTCAAGGCGCTCTCCTCCCCCGACCCAGCTTAAATATACGATGCCAAGCTTGGCGGTGTTCATTGGGACGCTGTCTTTCCGACAACTCTGTGTCTTCACCTGAGGACGGCTGCTTGTGTTGTGGCCGAAACATCGTGAGAATTTTTAATTTTATCATGTTTTATTTTTATAATTTTATCAAGTTTTATTATTTTATCATGTTTTATTTTTATTATGTTTAATTTTTATTATTTTATTATTTCCCTTCTACGCGACTCTACCGAAAGAACCAAGAAGATGAATCCCTGCAGTCGCGAAAGAAGCTTTAAATCGAAACACAAGTGTACAGTACATAACAGGGTAGTAGTAGTAGAAGCGTAAACACTCAAATACGTGCAGCGCAGGCTGCTCCAGCAGCAGCAGCAGAGCTTCAGGGCCGCAGACGTGCCCACAGGCCAACGCGTCACGCGAAATGCGTGCGACCTCGTCAGATGTGGGGGGCTAAGCGCGGCCCAGCCTGGATATTGCTCGGACAGGTGACCACCGTTGCCATATGCCGGCATTTGCGGGGCCACGTGGCGGGTAGCAGCAGATGGCAGCGGAACGAATCCACTTCCCGTAAAGCCTGCCCGCGCGCGGTCCCATGTGTACGCTCGCAGCTTTCGCCAACTCGCACTGAGCCGGCGTGGCGAAGTGTGGTCGTTAAGCCCTCCTTAGCTTTGCACGGCGTTGGCAGGCCCTCGTTCCAGGAGTGGAAACTCAACGCGTTCGTCATCAACACTTGGCGCGTGTGTGCGCTTAAATGGGGGGGGGAAATTATATATATAATAGGCGACGTTTCGGGCAACGGCCCTACTTCATGGCACACTAAAAAGATGCGTTTGGCAGTGGATTGACAAATGGCGCCGTGCAGCAGCGGCGTGTTGACCTGTCACCAGCTGGCGCTCGTTTTGTCGACCACGGAGAGATGATGATGATGATTATAATGATGGTCATCGTCCGCGTCGATGGCCGAGCGTGATTCGAACTCGCGACCCCTTCTCCGGCTCTTCGATCCGAACGGCCCCGCACCGCAGCGGAAAGACGCAGCGCGTGATAATCATCTTCTTATGAAGTGCAAAAAAAAACAAATGTATTGTAAAAAATATTCTACGAGAATAGACATTGGGAGTGGGACGGCGGCTGTGGCGGCTTTATTATTGGACACCGATTGCTGTTTATCGACCACGGAGAGATGATGATGACGACGATTGTAATGACGGTCATCGTCCGGGTCGACGAACGAGCGGTAATTCGAACTCGGGACCCCCTCCGGCTTGCGATCCGTGCGCCCCGCAGCGTGGTAGGTAATCATATTCCGTGTGAAGAAAAAAATATGATGAGAATAGACATTGCAAGTGGGACGGCGGTGGCTTTATTATTGGACACCACCAGCTGTTATCTAGTTAAGCCGCCACGGCAATATTGATGTAGTCGGAGTAAGAGGGATTATTCTGTTGGAAATTATAATGAATTACACGGCGAGCCTTGCCGGCCCCGCTTCCACAGCTCGGTAATGATTGCGCTCGGCCGGTTCCTTCCCTTAATTCGAGTGGGTTTCAAGACGCGTCAAATTAGCGCGCGCTCTTCCGTTGATTTCTATCGGCGCACGTCTTCGTGTGTCGGGGGGGGGGGGGGCGGGGGATCGTGTCAAGGTCAGTCTAGGCCGGTGCTATTCGGTGCCACAACCACCAGCCCAGAGGTCGCAACCGGGTACCTGATACCCGTACCCTACCCGATACCTGGCTACCCGTACCCGGCCGGGTACGGGTACGGGTAGCCGTTTGCGACCCTGGTGCGGCCGGGTACGGGTAGGCCGTGAGTCACTGGTGAGTAACTATTTGTCACTCATTTCCCAACGTCTTGTCTCTTCTCACAATTCAAGTTCCTAGAATCAACCCACCCACGCCTGCAACATGGCTTCATCTCAGAGGTCGCAATCGGGTACCCGATACCCATGCCCTACCCGATACCTGGCTACCCGTACCCGGCCGGGTACGGGTACCCGTTTGCGACCCTGGTGCGGCCGGGTACGGTTAAGGAATCAAAACCCGTTTGCGACCTCTGCCACAGCCTCGCCATCGCTTCCTTTCCGTTTGGCCAGGTCCACCGAGCTGTGGAACAGTTGACACCCGGTTTTTTTTCCCCCCCGGGGTCTGCCCTCATCACCTCCGCCACCGCGCTTGGCTTTAGGTCTTTTCTTGCCCATCTCGACGACCTGCCCTCCACTGCCCTGCACAACCGTGCGTCCCACCCATCGCTAGCGCCTCACAATAACATCTCCAGCACCTACCTGCCACGCCCGTCGTCCCAGCCTCCAAAGTTGCTTGCCCTATCCATCCTCCTGCACCACTGCAAGTGCTTCCCAACCATCACAACCTCCTCCTGCCACGTGATGCGGCGCCGTGGTGGCAGGATGATGCTGCTGTTGATGATGCTGCTTCTGCTGATGATGCTGCTGCTGCTGCTGATGATGATGATGCTGCTGCTGCTGATGATGATGATGCTGCTGATGATGATGATGATGCTGCTGATGATGATGCTGCTACTGCTGATGCTGCTTCTGTTGATGATGATGCTGCTGCTGCTGCTGATGATGATGATGCTGCTGCTGATGATGCTGCTGCTGATGATGCTGCTACTGATGATGATTCTGCTACTGATGATGCTGCTGCTACTGCTGATGCTGCTGCTGATGATGCTGCTACTGATAATGATGATGCTGCTACTACTGCTGCTGCTGCTGATGATGATGATGATGCTGCTGCTGATGCTACTACTGATAATGATGATGCTGCTACTGATGATGCTGCTGCTGCTACTGATGATGCTGCTGTTGATGATGCTTCTCTTGATGATGATGCTGCTGATGATGATGCTGATGTTGCAGTGTAGGTGTTAGCGCAACGCTGCACTACAAATGGTTTTACGTTGATTAGGATGTGGAATTCGAGCTGATGGCTTGATGCACTCACAAATGTATTTTAGTTTGTTTGTTACGAAGCCGATTGGAGGTTAAGGTGCAAAACATGCACGCCTGCTGCTGTATATTTGGAATTTGCGTGTCTCTCTCTCTCTCCCCCCGTGGTGAGATGTTAACTCTCTCGCCTGGTGTGCAGGAGGTCGTGGGTTTGATCCCGACCCTGACGCTTGCTGCTGTATATTTGGAGTTTGCGTGTCTCTCTCTCTCTCATCATCATCACGGTGGCTAGGAGATGTTAACTACCTCGCCTGGTGTGCAGGAGGTCGTGGGTTTGATCCCGACCCTGACGCTTGCTGCTGTATATTTGGAGTTTGCGTGTCTCTCTCTCTCTCATCATCATCACGGTGGCTAGGAGATGTTAACTACCTCGCCTGGTGTGCAGGAGGTCGTGGGTTTGATCCCGACCCTGACGCTTGCTGCTGTATATTTGGAGTTTGCGTGTCTCTCTCTCTCTCATCATCATCACGGTGGCTAGGAGATGTTAACTACCTCGCCTGGTGTGCAGGAGGTCGTGGGTTTGATCCCGACCCTGACGCTTGCTGCTGTATATTTGGAGTTTGCGTGTCTCTCTCTCTCTCATCATCATCACGGTGGCTAGGAGATGTTAACTACCTCGCCTGGTGTGCAGGAGGTCGTGGGTTCGATCCCGACCCTGACGCTTGCTGCTGTGTATTTGGAGTTTGCGTGTCTCTCTCATCATCATCATCACGGTGGCTAGGAGATGTTAACTACCTCGCCTGGTGTGCAGGAGGTCGTGGGTTTGATCCCGACCCTGACGCTTGCTGCTGTATATTTGGAGTTTGCGTGTCTCTCTCTCATCATCATCACGGTGGCTAGGAGATGTTAACTACCTCGCCTGGTGTGCAGGAGGTCGTGGGTTTGATCCCGACCCTGACGCCTGCTGCTGTATATTTGGAGTTTGCGTTGCGTGTCTCTCTCCCATCATCATCATCACGGTGGCTAGGAGATGTTAACTACCTCGCCTGGTGTGCAGGAGGTCGTGGGTTTGATCCCGACCCTGACGCCTGCTGCTGTATATTTGGAGTTTGCGTGTCTCTCTCTCTCTCATCATCATCACGGTGGCTAGGAGATGTTAACTACCTCGCCTGGTGTGCAGGAGGTCGTGGGTTTGATCCCGACCCTGACGCCTGCTGCTATATATTTGGAGTTTGCGTGTCTCTCTCTCTCATCATCATCACGGTGGCTAGGAGATGTTAACTACCTCGCCTGGTGTGCAGGAGGTCGTGGGTTTGATCCCGACCCTGACGCCTGCTGCTGTATATTTGGAGTTTGCGTGTCTCTCTCTCATCATCATCACGGTGGCTAGGAGATGTTAACTACCTCGCCTGGTGTGCAGGAGGTCGTGGGTTCGATCCTCCATCCCGACGCTGACGGCCGTGTATTTACAGTTTGCCTGTTCTCCCCGTGGTCGTGTGGATTTTTTTTCGTGGTTCCTCTTGATTCTCTTACCTTCACATGTAGCAAGGTGCTTTTAAAGTATTTGGCTGCTATAAATGTCCACGCGATAAGCCACTTCGTTGAGACTTAAAACTAAATTTATTATACAATGTCTAACGTATTTTATATAATTTAATAAACATAAATCTAAGTGAAAGTTAGTGAGATTTCCTTAGACTCAGAGGCACGGGATATACCACAGATTTAACAATTGCCCGAGTTCTGTGATCCTATTTTTGTGATGTTTATCCAACCCCCACTAACGAGTGATTACACTGGTTAACACACTTTTTCTGGCATAAGGTATTCCAACGGGTTGAAGGTAATTTTAAGGTGCTGATTCCAAATCTGGCATCAGTTTTTGTCTATCACATCAGGTTTTTGAGATATCAAATATTGCATTTTCAATAAAAACTGCAGAAGAAAAAAATGAAATAAATGTGGATATCTACATAAAATGACATTATAAACATACTATCCTAAAAATACAGCACCATATTTTAATACTAAAGCAGTCACTGACTCGCAACAACTTGCAATCATAAGTGACAGTTAATTTCGGGTGAAATCAATGAAAATGGGGTATGCTGATAGCATAAAAATGAGAAGTGATAGAGCAAATCTGAGATCAGATTTGGAATCAGCACCCTGAAATTAGTCTAGAACAGCTGCAAAAGTCCAGGCCAGAACAAAATGTTTATTTTTTGTTGACCAGTGTTATTCATGTGATATACATGTGATATGCATGTGACATACATGTGGGGTGTGGGAACACTGGTGTACCCGCAGTACAACCCACGCGTGCGAGTAACGGTCATGTCACTGCGGGTGCGAAGACCAAGAGGGGGGGGGGGGGGGGGTTAATGTCGTTGCGTAAGTTGCAATGCATCATGTTAATCCGAGAATATGCACCACCTCTTATTGGTTGGGTTATTCGCATCGAATCAACATGCTGCCTTCTGGCAAGCCGGGGAATATGTTCGTGCGGCGAACGACCAACCTTCGCTGCCTCCGTACTGCAGGATTGCAGAGGCCATGTGCATAGCCACCACCACCACCGCCACCACCACCACCACCGCCACCACCACCGCCACCACCACTACCATACCATCACGTGGCAACCCAGCGGCATTTGTTTATGTCACGGTTGACTCTTCCGCGAATGAGAGCGGGGAGGGTGAAAATGGTATAATTGACGGAGGAATTTGATGCGCATCTCTGCAGCAAAAAAACGAGATGCCGTTTTTGCCAGGGATCGCGCCGTTTTTGCAGATGAAGCGACGCCGCATTTCACGAAGTCGGAGCGGTGTCCTTTGCAGCGTGGGCACAGGGAACGCTTCCGCACCAGATGGAATGGCTGCGAGTGAACATGAAGGAAGCGGGACCAATTGTTGGAGCGCAATTAGCGAAGCTATTTGACTAAATGCCTACGCGGAAATGGAATTCATCAATCGTGAAGTGACGCCTAAATCATTCTCCTGTCCGAACGGAGAGACAAAACCGACTCGAAGGACTTGCGAGGCCCCATTTGTCCCGCTTCGCGCACGTAATTCGTTTTGCGGGAGATCGTTGCGAAGCAAACTAATGGACAATTCAGAGGCCACCCCGACCACGTGACCAAAGGTGGATTCACAAAAATTTAATTCTCCCATCGACCGCATACATTCAGTCGATCGGATTCCGGACAAAAAAAGATTAATGAATATCAAAGATCATTGTGTACGGCTCGGCTAGACTCTGAAATCGCCGTCGCTCCGGTGGAACGGCCCCGCGCGAGGTGACGGGCACGGAGCCCGTCGGCAACGGCAGCCTCTTCATCAAGAGGAGCCTCTCGCCAGCCACTAGAGGCCGCTCTTCCCTCCGTGCCGCTGCGCCCAGAGCGGCTCGTCCCCGCGTGGATTCGTGTCGCCGCGTCAGACGCACACGCGGAGAGCCAATACCGCTGAGAGCCTGTGATGAACAGAGCCTGGGTTCGAATTCGAGTCTCAGCTGCCCGTGATGAACCCAGACTGAGAGGCTGGGTTTGAGTCCGGGTCTCAGCTCCCCGTGATGAACTCAGACTGAGAGGCTGGGTTTGAGTCCGGGTCTCAGCTCCCCGTGATGAACTCAGACTGAGAGGCTGGGTTTGAGTCCGGGTCTCAGCTCCCCGTGATGAACTCAGACTGAGAGGCTGGGTTTGAGTCCGGGTCTCAGCTACCCGTGATGAACCCAGACTGAGAGGCTGGGTTTGAGTCCGGGTCTCAGCTCCCCGTGATGAACTCAGACTGAGAGGCTGGGTTTGAGTTCGGGTCTCAGCTCCCCGTGATGAACTCAGACTGAGAGGCTGGGTTTGAGTTCGGGTCTCAGCTACCCGTGATGAACCCAGACTGAGAGGCTGGGTTTGAGTCCGGGTCTCAGCTCCCCGTGATGCACACAGACTGAGAGGCTGGGTTTGAGTCCGGGTCTCAGCTCCCCGTGATGAACTCAGACTGAGAGGCTGGGTTTGAGTCCGGGTCTCAGCTACCCGTGATGAACCCAGACTGAGAGGCTGGGTTTGAGTCCGGGTCTCAGCTACCCATGATGAACACAGACTGAGACCCTGTGTTGCGAGTTTCTCAGCCCGGTCACCAGTGATGCACCTTCCCAGCTCTCGCAAACCCGAGGATGGAAAAGCTGTATTGAGATCGCATGAAGAACGCGCGGGAGTATACGTGGCAGAAGGGGGGAGGCAGGGGTTAAGCTCGTAAGAGTTATGATAAAAATAAGTCGTACGTTTGGTGTTGGCGCCATTCGCACAGTGTGAAGCCTTTGCGAAGGCGCTACGTTTCACAGACGGGTACATTCGCCGTGGCGCGGCGGCGGCGAGATGTTAACTACCTCGCTGGATATGCAGGAGGTTGTGGGTTTAACCTCGACTCTGATGCCTGCTTGTGTATTTGGAGTTTCCGTGTCCCCTCTCCCTGTGGTCGTCGTGAATTTTTCCCTCCACGATTAGAATCAACGTCACGCGTTTTGGCTGCCGCTCTACATTTCCACGCAACGATGATAGGCCACTCCGTTGAGCTACAATTGGTGGTCAGGCCGCGTCTGAGAAAGCGCTACGTAGCTGAGTGGGCCTTACCTGATTATTTGTTTTAAGAGTAAATAGCTGATCTAGCAATCGAGGCCAATGTTGCTCAAGTGGTTTTAACCATCTTCTTGGTTCTTTCGGTAAAGTCACGTAGAAGGGAAGTAATAAAATAATAAAAATAAAACATAATAAAATAATTCTCACGACGTTTCGGCCACAACGCAAGCAGCCGTCCTCAGGTGGAGAACAGGTCCGTCAAGTAGACAGAGTTTGAATGGTTTTAACCAATTTAAAACAACGCAATTAGCAGATTGTGTCCTTCACGTATATCCGACTCTCCAGTTAAAAGAAATAAAAGTACCTCCTGCACAACTCATCGGCACTGCACGGCTTGTCTGGCTGGTGGAGTGCATCGTGATTTTCGGCAGCATTGTTTCAACACGGAGCAAACTGTGGACTTGGGCGAGGGACGTGGGGAATGGCAGACCCCGGTCGGGATTTGAACTTGGCGGCTCTGACCAGCCCTTCCCCCCCCTCACCCCTCACCTTCCACTACGTGCTTGCGAACCTGAGCGAGCGAGCGAGCGCTTTGGAGAGATTTATTCTGTCGATCGGCGAGATCGCCGATCGGTACCGCTTGTAACATTTTCTCGCGTCGATCCGCGAGGTCGGCCCCGTTGACCCGTGTGTGCGCGGGGTTCATGTCGGCGGGAGTTTATTTTTTACGAATTGAAAAAAAAAATGAAATTACCTATCGTTGGCTGCAAAAGCAGCGAGGCTTTCGATGAATATTCATCGGTGGGAGTTGACTTGGGGCAAATGCGGCGGGTTTATTTAGTACCGCCGGCCGGAACACCTCATTGTCCCCCGGAGAAAATGGGTTAAGAAACGACGGCCCCCCCCCCGGGCCCCCCCCCGTGGAGGGAGACGCGACGTCGAGCCTGTAGACGGATCTGCTAGGAAGCCCTTAGACAGTGTCTCTGGGCGACACACAGAACCCCGTCTCGCGTCTGACGCGAGACGGGGTTCTGTGTGTCTCTGGGCGACACACAGAACCCCTTCTCGCGTCTGACGCGAGACGGGGTTCTGTGTGTCTCTGGGCGACACACAGAACCCCGTCTCGCGTCTGACGCGGGACGGGGTTCTGTGTGTCTCTGGGCGACACACAGAACCCCGTCTCGCGTCTGACGCGAGACGGGGTTCTGTGTGTCTCTGGGCTACAACACAGAACCCCGTCTCGCGTCTGACGCGGCGGCAACGTGGCGCAATGCAGAGCAATTATACACCACGCAGCCTCGTCTCGTCCTATACAGAACCCTCGTCTCATCCCATATAGAACCACCGTCCCATACAGAATCCTCGTCTCATCCCATACAGAACCCTCGTCCCATCCCATACAGAACACTCATCTCATCCCATACAGAACCCTCGTCTCATCCCAGACAGAACCCTCGTCTCGTCCCATACAGAACCCCCGTCTCATCCCATACAGAACACTCATCTCATCCCATACGGAACCCTCATCCCATACAGAACCCTCATCCCATACAGAACCCTCATCCCATACAGAACCCTCGTCCCATACAGAACCCCCGTCTCGTCCCATACAGAACCCTCGTCTCATCCCATACAGAATCTTCATCCCATACAGAACCCTCATCCCATACAGAACCCTCATCTCATCCCATACAGAACCCTCAACCCATACAGAACCCTCATCTCATCCCATACAGAACCCTCATCTCATCCCATACAGAACCCTCATCCCATACAGAACCCTCATCTCATCCCATACAGAACCCTCATCTCATCCCATACAGAACCCTCATCCCATACAGAACCCTCATCCCATACAGAACCCTCGTCTCATCCCATACAGAACCCTCATCCCATACAGAACCCTCATCCCATACAGAACCCTCATCCCATACAGAACCCTCGTCTCATCCCATACAGAACCCTCATCTCATCCCATACAGAACCCTCATCCCATCCCATACAGAACCCTCATCCCATACAGAACCTTTATCTCATCCCATACAGAACCCCCATCTCATCCCATACAGAACCCTAATCTCATCCCATACAGAACCTTTATCTCATCCCATACAGAACCACCGTATCATCCCATACAGAACCCAATACAGAACCCTTGTTTCATCCCATACAGAACCCTTGTTTCATCCCATACAGAACCCTCATCCCATACAGAACCCTCATCCCATACAGAACCCTCGTCTCATCCCATACAGGACCACCGTATCATCCCACACACTGCCTACGTAACCAACGCAAACATTTTTGCACGTTGAAATTACATCTTTTTTTAAAACACGATCCCTGGGAGCATTTCCGTAAGGGTGGGGGTTTCCGTGAGTCGGGGTCTTCCGCATCCCGGGGACTGTCTGCGTGTATGCTCCTCACTTGATAACTCCCTTCACTATCGCGCACTCCTCTGCCTGTTGTGTTGTTGTTGCGGTAACTCGCTCGCCCCGTGCCCACTCGCCAGAGGTCGCAAACGGGTTTTGATTCCTTACCCGTACCTGTACCCGTACCCAGCCGCACCAGGGTCGCAAACGGGTACCCATACCCTACCCATACCCGGCCGGGTACGGGTAGGGTACGAGTATCGGGTACCTGATTGCGACCTCTGGGATGAAGCCATGTTGCAGGTGCGGGTGGGTTGATTCTAGGAACTTGAATTGCGAGAAGAGACAAGACGTTGGGAAATGAGTTGCAAACGGTTACTCACTAGTGACTCACGGCCTACCCGTACCTGTACCCGGCCGCACCAGGGTCGCAAACGGGTACCCGTACCCGGCCGTACCCGTACCCTACCCATACCCGGTCGGGTACGGGTAAGGTACGGGTATCGGGTACCTGATTGCGACCTCTGGGATGAAGCCATGTTGCAGGCGCGGGTGGGTTGATTCTAGGAACTTGAATTGCGAGAAGAGACAAGACGTTGGGAAATGAGTTGCAAACGGTTACTCACTAGTGACTCACGGCCTACCCGTACCTGTACCCGGCCGCACCAGGGTCGCAAACGGGTACCCGTACCCGGCCGTATCCGTACCCTACCCATACCCGGTCGGGTACGGGTAAGGTACGGGTATCGGGTACCTGATTGCGACCTCTGGGATGAAGCCATGTTGCAGGCGCGGGTGGGTTGATTCTAGGAACTTGAATTGCGAGAAGAGACAAGACGTTGGGAAATGAGTTGCAAACGGTTACTCACTAGTGACTCACGGCCTACCCGTACCTGTACCCGGCCGCACCAGGGTCGCAAACGGGTACCCGTACCCGGCCGTACCCGTACCCTACCCATACCCGGCCGGGTACGGGTAAGGTACGGGTATCGGGTACCTGATTGCGACCTCTGGGATGAAGCCATGTTGCAGGCGCGGGTGGGTTGATTCTAGGAACTTGATTTGTGAGAAGAGACAAGACGTTGGGAAATGAGTTGCAAACGGTTACTCACCAGTGGCTCACGGCCTACACGTACCCGTACCCGGCCGCACCAGGGTCGCAAACGGGTACCCGTACCCTACCCATACCCGGCCAGGTACGGGTAGCCGGGTATCGGGTAGGGTATGGGTATCGGGTACCCGGTTGCGACCTCTGCCCCTCGCCGGGCACATCTGTGAAAAAGAGCTTCACGGCTCATCGGATTTTACCTCCCACACGGATGCCGGGATAGCAGAGCGTTTTGCCGCATTACCACCCCTGTCGTGCTTCCCCTGAACCTCCAAGAATCAGAAGGTTATTTGCACTGGAGGAATCCGATGAGCTATGAAGCTCTTTGCACGCAGACGCCCAAGGCGCCGAGCGGGGGATTAGCAACGATGCGATTTAGTGCGGCGCACGTAGGTGCGTGGGTTGAACTTCTTTCGCACCGTACGTAGCCAACCGATTCGTTGAGCTGTCGTCTGCGATGGTGGTCAGGTCGCTTCTGAAGAAGAGGCCAATCGGCTCGGCGGGCTTTACCTTATTCTTGGTTTAGATTTAAAGCTTTCGTGACTGCAGGGATTCATCTTCTTGGTTCTTTCGGTAAAGTCACGTAGAAGGGAAGTAATAAAAATAAAACATAATAAAATGCAATTCTCACGACGTTTAGGCCACAACGCAAGCAGCCGTCCTCAGGTGAAGAACAGGTTTGTCGGAAAGACAGCATCTGAATGAGCACCACCACGCTTGGCAGCGTATATTTAAGCTGGGTTGGAGGGGGAAGAGCGCCTTGACAAAGGAATTTGCATATCAAGAGGAATTTAGCATATTTCTGGGAAATGCAGATATGGGATTAGTCACTACTTGTGGAATGCGTAGGAGGTGGGCGGGGGCTTTCAAAGTCATATTATGCCCGTGCATTATGCAGGATTAGCAGCATCAAAGGGAGGGAGTAGGGTTAGCATTAATAAAGGGAAGAAAGTCACGTAGAAGGGAAATAATAAAATAATAAAAATAAAACATAATAAAATTAGCTCTGCTATCCGGCACGTTGCCATCCAGAACGCTCTATTAACCGGGAGCTGTCATAGACAGCAATGGAAATTTCGATTTAGATTAATCTTCAGATGAATCCCTGCAGTCACGAAAGCTTTAAATCGAAAGTTCCATTGCTTTTATGACAGCTTCCGGTTAATAGAGCATTCTGGATGGCAAAGTGCCGGATAGCAGAGCCTTTGCTCGCTGTGCATACTGTAAATATAACGACGCGTGAAATAACACGATGGGGCATGAATGCCTCCAAAAACTATCATCAAAACTAAATACGAAGATTCCTAATGACTCTGACCCCCCCTTCTCGCCCGGCCCCTGCGTTTACCCCCCCCCCCCCCCCCGTTGCAACCGCAGGCGACCTCGGACAGAGCCCGTCGCTACCGTCTCGCGAGGGCGCTGCGGAGGAGAAGGGGGGCGACGATGGCGGGCGGGCGACGGCGACGACAGATTTGTTGGAGCCGGAGGAGGCGATCGCGGTGGAGCTGGTGAACTCGTCGCAGACGAAGAGGGAGTGGAGGGAAAGCGCCGCCGCCGCCGTCGCCGCCGCCGGCAACCCTGAGCAGCCGATGGAAACGCAGGTGACTAACGGGAAACGGTGGCGGGATGTTATCGCCCTCGCCTGGTGCGCGGGAGGTCGTGGGTTCGAGCAAGCCCGACCCCGACGATGCCCGTTGTGCGTTCTGTCTCTCTCTCTCTTTTCCCCCGTGGTGCTGCTTGCTAACAAGCACTTGCCCCAACAGTCTGTTCAGGCTGTACGGGGGATCTACATCATTCCTTGCACGTTTTGTTGCCAGAAAAAAGGGGAGAAACCCTATTAGTGTATTTTGGTACTGGCAAAGGAGGCCTCGTGATGTAGATGTTCACCCCGAGCTCTCATTACTCTGATGGTGCGTTGTCTTCTTGGTTCTTTCGGCAAAGTCACGTAGAAGGGAAGTAATAAAATAATAAAAATAAAACATAATAAAACAATTCTCACGACGTTTCGGTCACAACGCAAGCAGCCGTCCTCAGGTGAAAACCAGGTCTGTCGTGGCGACAGCGTCTGAATGAAACAGCACACGTGCTTGGAGCATATATATAAGCTGGGTTGGAAGTGGGGAAAAGAGTGCCTTGACAAAAGAATATGCATATCAAGAGGCATTTAGCATATTTATGGGAAATGCAGGTATGTGATTAGTACTACTCATGCCCGTGCATTATGCAGGATTAGCAGCATGAAAGGGAAGGGATATGGGAAATGCGCCTTTTGGCATCATCTGGTCGAACACCGTATGAGACTAGGCTCTAAGGAAAGCTGTCTCTGGTGTGGATCAATGAGTTTCAAGGACAATGCATCAATTATTAAGAGTATAGTTTTTTGTTTGCATTTTGACTGCAAGTTTTGTGGTTAATGTTAACGTGATTCCTTGCAAAAGGTGTCAGTTTTGTTGCCAGAAAAAAGGGGAAACACCCTATTAGTATACTGGGGATCTTTGTTTTTGGAGAGGTCATGGGGGGGGCAGGGTGGTTTCAGTGGGGGGGGGGGGGTCACAGCGATAGGCTCGCACATCGCACTGATTAAGTGAAACTTTATATTCGTAAACTGCGGTCGCGTGTTCCTAAGGATCTCTCTGACCCACGCGTGTTGCTTACTCGCAATGGAATAATTGATAATTGTTTTTTTACCCTTTTATCTGACAAACTGACACCTTGTTTTTACAAGCAGTCATGTTTACATAGACCACAATACCTGCAGTCATAATGCAAACAAAAAACAGTGCACATTATCAAAGTTATGTTTTTTGTTTGCATTATGACTGCAGGTATTGTGGTCTATGTAAACATGACTCCTTGTAAAAACAAGGTGTCAGTTTTGTTGCCAGATAGAAGGGTAAAAAACCAATTATCATATTTTTACTGGCAAATGAGGTTCCAATGGAATGGAATAATTCACAACCACTTTCAATCCACCGCTGGATAGTGGCCTGCCGCCCCATGCCGTGTTGATGACGGCGACTGCTTGACCATAAATTTCGATTTAAAGCTTTCGTGACTGCAGAGATTCATCTTCTTGGTTCTTTCGGTAAAGTCACGTAGAAGGGAAGTAATAAAATAATAAAAAATAAAACATGATAAAATAATTCTCACGTCCTCAGGTGAAGAACAGGTCTGTCGGAAAGACAGCATCTGAATGAACACCAACCCAGCTTAAATATACGCTGCCAAACCTGGTGGTGTTCATTCAGACGCTGCCTTTCCGACAGACCTGTTCTTCACCTGAGGACGGCTGCTTGCGTTGTGGCCGAAACGTCGTGAGAATTGTAATGTATTATGTTTAATTTTTATTATTGTATTATTTCCCTTCTACGTGATGACTTTACCCAAAGAACCAAGAAGATGAATTCCTGCAGTCACGAAAGCTTTAAATCAAAAATCAAAATGTTTCTGTCTCGTGTTTTTATCATCTCGACACAATAATTTTACTGCCAGCAAGGGTCAAACGTATTCTCATAATCGAACTGGAATCGCTGGGCCCACAGTGCCGTGTACTAGTCGCCCGCACTGCCGCTCTCCGCAACGGAACGCCGTTTCCCCAAAGACGCAATCGTCGCGTTTGACGCGCTCGCTCGCCCGCTCGCCCGCTCACTCGCTCGCTCACTCACGTGTGGTTTTGTTTCCTGCCTCCCTCCCCCCGTCACTGTCGCTGCAGGCGTGCGGGGGAGACGCGGCGACGACGGGAGACCTTCCCGCCGAGATGTTCATCTCCATCGTGGGCAACTCGTTCCGCCACAACGGAAAGGGCAGTTTCGGAATCCTCTACTACTGACCGACTCCTGCGCGGCGCGGGGGGCGGGGGGGTCGTCCGGCGTTGTCGCCCCCCCCCCCACCCCCTCCCCCCTCGGTCGACGCGGCCGCCGCACGTCAGAGGGACTTGGAGGACCTCACCAACTCCAGATCGCGGCATGATTGACGTTGGTGCCGCTATGCATCGCCCCTCCTTCCCTCCTACCAGATCGCGCGGCCGTTGCTCGGTCGACACCCGACCTCTTGCAAACTCGCCGCCACTACCATCTGACGTTTGGGGGCTTCTCCTTGTCTACACAAGTTGGCACGTGCTACAGTCTCCATCATCACCGCCACCACCACCACCTTGGTCGCTAGCCCCCTGGGCACCACTCCGGCGTCCGTCGCGGTCACCTGACCTCCAGCACCCCCCGCGCACACGCTTCCCACCCATCAGCATCCACCAGCATCCACCTACTCTTCCTGGTGGCATCTACGCCGCTCTCATGCCACGCTCCGGTCTCGACCTATCCTCCTCCATCCTTCGCGCGCGTCCACATCCATACCAACCTCCTCCTCTCCCTGATGGCACCTGCAGCTCTTTCCTGCCACGCTCTCGTGTGTCGGAGCCCCCGGGGGCGTCGTCGCGCTTCCGTGGCAGCCGCCCTCTTCAGCTGCCGGAGCCTCCCTCGGCAGCCGCTAGAGGCCACCGCTCCTCCCCTCCCGATGCACGAAACACACGGCGGGTCCCCACCGCCTGCGGATTTCACGTCGCTGCGATGAACCCAGCCTCTCGGTCTGGGTTCATCGCGGTCGGTCCACACACGGACTCTAACCCAGCCTCTCGGTCTGGGTTCATCGCGGTCGGTCCACACACGGACTCTAACCCAGCCCCTCTCAGTCCTGGGTTCACTGATGACGGCCTAGACCCGGACTCTAACCCAGCCTCTCTCAGTCCTGGGTTCACTGATGACGGCCTAGACCCGGACTCTAACCCAGCCTCTCCCAGTCCTGGGTTCACTGAGGACGGCCTAGACCCGGACTCTAACCCAGCCTCTCTCAGTCCTGGGTTCACTGATGACAGCCTAGACCCGGACTCTAACCCAGCCCCTCTCAGTCCTGGGTTCACTGATGACGGCCTAGACCCGGACTCTAACCCAGCCTCTCCCAGTCCTGGGTTCATTGAGGACAGCCTAGACCCGGACTCTAACCCAGCCTCTCCCAGTCCTGGGTTCACTGAGGACAGCCTAGACCCGGACTCTAACCCAGCCTCTCCCAGTCCTGGGTTCAATGAGGACAGCCTAGACCCGGACTCTAACCCAGCCTCTCCCAGTCCTGGGTTCACTGAGGACAGCCTAGACCCGGACTCTAACCCAGCCTCTCCCAGTCCTGGGTTCAATGAGGACAGCCTAGACCCGGACTCTAACCCAGCCTCTCCCAGTCCTGGGTTCAATGAGGACAGCCTAGACCCGGACTCTAACCCAGCCTCTCCCAGTCCTGGGTTCACTGAGGACAGCCTAGACCCGGACTCTAACCCAGCCTCTCCCAGTCCTGGGTTCAATGAGGACAGCCTAGACCCGGACTCTAACCCAGCCTCTCCCAGTCCTGGGTTCAATGAGGACAGCCTAGACCCGGACTCTAACCCAGCCTCTCCCAGTCCTGGGTTCACTGAGGACAGCCTAGACCCGGACTCTAACCCAGCCTCTCCCAGTCCTGGGTTCAATGAGGACAGCCTAGACCCGGACTCTAACCCAGCCTCTCCCAGTCCTGGGTTCACTGAGGACAGCCTAGACCCGGACTCTAACCCAGCCTCTCCCAGTCCTGGGTTCAATGAGGACAGCCTAGACCCGGACTCTAACCCAGCCTCTCCCAGTCCTGGGTTCAATGAGGACAGCCTAGACCCGGACTCTAACCCAGCCTCTCCCAGTCCTGGGTTCACTGAGGACAGCCTAGACCCGGACTCTAACCCAGCCTCTCCCAGTCCTGGGTTCAATGAGGACAGCCTAGACCCGGACTCTAACCCAGCCTCTCCCAGTCCTGGGTTCAATGAGGACAGCCTAGACCCGGACTCTAACCCAGCCTCTCCCAGTCCTGGGTTCAATGAGGACAGCCTAGACCCGGACTCTAACCCAGCCTCTCCCAGTCCTGGGTTCACTGAGGACAGCCTAGACCCGGACTCTAACCCAGCCTCTCCCAGTCCTGGGTTCATTGAGGACAGCCTAGACCCAGACTCTAACCCAGCCTCTCCCAGTCCTGGGTTCATTGAGGACAGCCTAGACCCGGACTCTAACCCAGCACTCCCAGTCCTGGGTTCATTGAGGACAGCCTAGACCCGGACTCTAACCCAGCCTCTGTCCTGGGTTCACTGAGGACAGCCGAGACCCGGACTCTAACCCAGCCTCTCCCAGTCCTGGGTTCATTGAGGACAGCCTAGACCCGGACTCTAACCCAGCCTCTCCCAGTCCTGGGTTCAATTAGGACAGCCTAGACCCGGACTCTAACCCAGCCTCTCAGTCCTGGGTTCACTGAGGACAGCCGAGACCCGGACTCTAACCCAGCCTCTCCCAGTCCTGGGTTCATTGAGGACAGCCTAGACCCGGACTCTAACCCAGCACTCCCAGTTGGGTTCATTGAGGACAGCCTAGACCCGGACTCTAACCCAGCCCTCCAGTCCTGGGTTCAATGAGGACAGCCTAGACCCGGACTCTAACCCAGCCTCTCCCAGTCCTGGGTTCACTGAGGACAGCCGAGACCCGGACTCTAACCCAGCACTCCCAGTCCTGGGTTCACTGAGGACAGCCGAGACCCGGACTCTAACCCAGCCCTCCCAGTCCTGGGTTCACTGAGGACAGCCGAGACCCGGACTCTAACCCAGCCTCTCCCAGTCCTGGGTTCACTGAGGACAGCCTAGACCCGGACTCTAACCCAGCTCTCCCAGTCCTGGGTTCATTGAGGACAGCCTAGACCCGGACTCTAACCCAGCCTCCCAGTCCTGGGTTCACTGAGGACAGCCTAGACCCGGACTCTAACCCAGCCTCTCCAGTCCTGGGTTCATCTGAGGACAGCCTAGACCCGGACTCTAACCCAGCCTCTCCCAGTCCTGGGTTCATTGAGGACAGCCTAGACCCGGACTCTAACCCAGCCTCTCCCAGTCCTGGGTTCACTGAGGACAGCCTAGACCCGGACTCTAACCCAGCCTCACTCAGTCCTGGGTTCACTGAGGACAGCCTAGACCCAGACTCTAACCCAGCCTCTCCCAGTCCTGGGTTCACTGAGGACAGCCTAGACCCGGACTCTAACCCAGCCTACTCCCAGTCCTGGGTTCATTGAGGACAGCCTAGACCCGGACTCTAACCCAGCCACTCCCAGTCCTGGGTTCACTGAGGACAGCCTAGACCCAGACTCTAACCCAGCCTCTCCAGTCCTGGGTTCACTGAGGACAGCCTAGACCCGGACTCTAACCCAGCCTCTCCCAGTCCTGGGTTCACTGAGGACAGCCTAGACCCGGACTCTAACCCAGCCTCTCCCAGTCCTGGGTTCACTGAGGACAGCCTAGACCCGGACTCTAACCCAGCCTCACTCAGTCCTGGGTTCATTGAGGACAGCCTAGACCCAGACTCTAACCCAGCCTCTCCCAGTCCTGGGTTCACTGAGGACAGCCTAGACCCGGACTCTAACCCAGCCTCTCGGTCCGGGTTCATTGTGGCGAGGTGACTCGCCATCTGTGTGGTGCAATGGCAGCGGAGGAGCGGCTGGCGAGGGAGGCCCCCCCCAGCTGAAGAGGAGCCCCCCACGGAGCCCCCCACAGAGCCCCCCCCCACGGAGCCCCCCACGGAGCAGGAGGGGGGCGACTCCTCGCCCGCTCGGCCTCCGCCGGCTCCCCGGCGGGAATTCTCTCCGATGGCGAAGTGCAAATAGATATCTTAACTCTTTAAGAGCTTACGTTTGTTTGCCTTTAAGGTGACGTTTTTTTCGTTAATTAGCGGCAAAGGCGCAGCCCTGCAATTGCTCGCTGTCGCAGCTGCTGGCGTGAGGGCCCTCCGCTCGAGGGAGCTCCAGAGAGAGAGAGAGATGTGTTTGCCTTGAGAGTAAAATGTTAATATATATTTCTTGTTCCGCCGATACACCTACCGAAAGCTTTGCGTACATGCGACTCGCGTGTTAATGTTATTCTCTTGAAGCACACTGCTGCTGCGACTACACAGGGACAGCCCCCGTCAGAATTGCAAGGTGGTAGTAGTAGCCTCTTGCGGCGTTACGTACGCGTGTGAGTTGCGCTCCTTTCGCGACGCAGCCAACCGCGTTCGGCTAAAGCGCACGCGAAACCCCCGGGAGGCAGAGGTTGCAATCGGGTACCCGATACCCGTACCCTACCCGATACCCGGCTACCCGTTTGCGACCCTGGTGCGGCCGGGTACGGGTAGGCCTTGAGTCACTGGTGAGTCACCGTTTGTCACTCATTTCCCAACGTCTTGTCTCTTCTCACAATTCCAGTTCCTAGAATCAACCCATCCGCGCCTGCAACATGGCTTCATCCCAGAGGTTGCAATCAGGTACCCGATACCCGTACCCTACCCGATACCCGGCCGGGTACGGGTAGGGTACGGGTATCGGGTACGGCCGGGTACGGGTACCCATGTTGCAGGCGCGGGTGGGTTGATTCTAGGAACTTGAATTGTGAGAAGAGACAAGACGTTGGGAAATGAGTGACAAACGGTTACTCACCAGTGACTCACGGCCTACCCGTACCCGTTTGCACCAGGGTCGC
The DNA here is from genome assembly GCF_015708825.2 of Lethenteron reissneri. Classification (NCBI taxonomy): domain Eukaryota; kingdom Metazoa; phylum Chordata; class Hyperoartia; order Petromyzontiformes; family Petromyzontidae; genus Lethenteron; species Lethenteron reissneri. Next base: position 4,939,472 of record NC_083838.1, read on the forward strand.
AAACGGGTACGGGTACGGGTATCCGTTTGCGACCCTGGTGCGGCCGGGTACGGGTAAGGAATCAAAACCCGTTTGCGACCTCTGCCGGGAGGTCCGTCATCGCGCTTCACGCGGGCCGCGGGGCGAACGGAAGCCGCCTTCCCGACGGCTCGATGGATCCGCGCGCGCTTCGTAGGAAGCTTCGGCAAGAGGCGCGCGCATCCGTCTTGCCGTCGAAGCGTTTGCGCGCTGCGGCGATGGCCGCCGATGCCACGTGCAAGCCCCCGCGCGGCGCTAGGATCCGCGACCGTTTGCCAAAGCGTCGTCCGCGATCGCCCCGTCGTGCGCTCTGACGGTTTCTTTAGTTTTGAAACGACTCGAACCGACGGTCGAAAGGTCGCTAAAAGGGTTCGCCGGTTCACCGTTAATTCAAATTGCTTCGTCGGGGTCAACCGACGCTGCGATGCTGACGTCGGCGTTATTTTTCGCAAGCCGTGTTATTTGTAATGATCTGTAAAGATTTGTAATGATTTGTAATGATCGTGGCAGGCTCACGCCGCAGAGTGTGAGCGCCCGTTTTAGATCACTTTCAAGCGGTCTTTATTTTGACTGCAGGAGGAATCCGATTATCTCTGAAGCTCTTTCACAGATGTCCACCAGCGTGCGGGGGTGTTAGCGATTACCTCGTAGCGGGCAGCACAGCAAATCTTTTTGGTAAAAATGTGAATTTCAGGGTTTTTATTGGGTGTTCGTCAGCTCGTGAAGCTCAGTGTGTACAATTTTAAAGCACAACGTGTAACAATAAACGATTACAATAACAAAGCCGTGTAACTTCGAAATGTGTATTTTTTTCTTCTTGGTTCTTTCGGTAAAGTCACGTAGAAGGGAAGTAATAAAATATGAAAAATAAAACATAATAAAATAATTCTCACGACGTTTCGGCTACAACGCAAGCAGTCGAAATGTGTGCGAAGAGATGCGCGGGGCGCTGAGCTCGTCCGCCGATGGGGCGTCTCTCTTGGCGCCTGTGGTGGACTTTCCACGTTCCCATGGCAGGGCACGTCCACACCCCACACCTCCGGTAAGCGCGGTGGGCTGTGTGCGGTGCGAAAGAAGTTCAACGTACATGCAAAGCGGTTGCTCGTTTTGATCAAGCCCGGGAGGGGATGTTGGTGGTGACTTGGACTTGAAACTTGGGCCTAGAGAAACTTGTGAGTGGTATATTGTAAGCCGGCGCACGCACAGGCCACCTCGAATGCACGAAGAACTTATTTCGCACCGCCGTACGACGCCACCCACGCTCATCGGGAGCTGACCCTGTCCCTGGAGCAATGCGCCGCAGCATTTGCCCCAAAATACTTTTTGGGTTTTCTTGGTTCTTTCGGTAAAAGTCGCGTAGATAGAAAATAAAAATAATAAAAAAAAAATTTTTTGAAAATAATAAAAGCTTTACTTTTCAAGGTATTGTTTTTATTTTATTTCATTCTTTTTATTTTCTATCTACGTGACTTTACCGAAAGAATCAAGAATATGAGTTCATGCAGTCGCGAAAGTTTCAAGATTAAAATTTTTTACTTTTTGGGGATTCATCTTCTTGGTTCTTTCGGTAAAGTCACGTAGAAGGGAAATAATAAAATAATAAAAATAAAAATAATAAAAATAAAACAATAAAATAATTCTCACGACGTTTCGGCCACAACGCAAGCAGCCGTCCTCAGGTTGGTGGTGTCTTTCCGACAGACCTGTTCTTCACCTGAGGACGGCTGCTTGCGTTGTGGCCGAAACGTCGTGAGAATTATTTTATTATTTTATTATTTCCCTTCTACGTGACTTTACCGAAAGGTGGTAGGCTGGGAACATCACAGCCAGCTACGACTGAAACTGGTTGATAACGTCCTTCCAATGATTGCTCAGTTTCTACTCATCTTTCTCGGTTGAAATTGTGTCTGTGTTTATATATCTGGATGGCTTCATGAACGAATCTTTGCTGATAGCCAGTGGCTTTGCAGAGTACCTTCGTCTTGAAAAAAACTATTTCGTGTGTGACCACAGCATTAAAACAATGACCAGTCCAGGGTTGAGGTATTGGTCCTACCGTGTTTTTTTCTGTCTACGTGGCTTTACCGATAGATCCAAAGAATATGAAATCCTTAAGCTACGAGAGCTTTAAGTAAGGATTGTCATCGATTGATCCTGGCTGCCGACATTGTTAGCTCACAAATAATAATGAAGATAAGAGAGCAGTTACACTGTGTCATGCATCCCGTGATGACAAATAAAGGACTCAAGTCATATAGACAGTTTGAGCAGCTTTGGATAAATAAGACTTATTATGATCCTGCCCATGCCCGAGCATGGAGTGCAGTATTCGCTTGTTCAGCTCTTCTGCGCATTCGTCCTCGCTGCTGCTGCTGCTGCGCTTGGACACGACACGACAGAATGGTCCGTGGTGTGTGAACATCGCCACTGGGGAGACAAAGGCGGCCGGGCGTGGTGGATCCAAATCCTGGGCGAAGCTGGGGTGGTAAAGCTCGTACCTAATAATTTTAAAAAAATACTTTAAAAAATCACGCTTTAATGAAATGTACTGTCCGAGCTGCCCCTCCCCCTGCCCCCTTCCCCCATCGCCCCTCCCCCCTCCTTCCACATCCCCCGCCCCTGGGCGTGGCTCCCCGAGGCTTGCCGTGACGTAAGGGGGGACCACGTGGTGATTTTACAGCCAACGTGAGCCGTAAAAAAGATTGATTAAAATATTTATTTTTAATTTTCAATGATAGAATATAGTATTGTCATCAGTATGACAGCTATACGAAGTTTGCAGTCGATACAACATTGGGAAGACGGTTGAAATTGAATTACAAGATTTTTGGATACGACAACACACACAGTAAGTTAAATAAAGGCGTGTAAAAAGTTTAAAAATAAATGTTTTGGATTTTTTTTTATGATAGAAAATCGTGTTGTCATCAGCATGCCATACCTATACCAAGTTTGCAGTCGATGGCACATTGGGAAGTGTACACAAGATGAGTTACATTTTCTTTTTCGAGGATACAACAACAGATGAAGTGAGTTACATAAAAGCGTGTGAATAATAAGTATAACCAGTAAAAACAAAGTTTTTCACTATAAATTCTTAATATGCGTGGCGGCTAGAGTCCTCTCGTCCTCTGGCTTGAGATGGCTGCCACCTATGGGTCAGATGATTGCCTGCCACCATTAAGCAATTGGTAATTAAATATAATATTTTTGTCCTAAAAAGTGTAAAATTTTGGAAAAAAAATTTCGCGAACATTAATTGTCACGCACAACGAGTCTGTGTGCAAAATGTCAGCTCGATTGGATCACGGGAAGTGGGTTAAAAAACGACCGAAAGATTTGCACGGTCCTAAGCAAGCAAGCGAACTTAATATGAAGGATTTAAAAATCAATGAATCGAGCTGAACGTCCACGGATGTTTGCTGGCTCCGTGATCCTGTCGAAGCGATTGCGAGCCCCGTGGGATTGGACACCGTTGCCTGCAGGCCCTTGAACCCCGGGGTCTCGGATGTCTAGATTTGAAGCTTTCGTGACTGCAAGGATTCATACTCTTAGGCTTTTTCGGTAAAGTCACGTAGGTAAAAAGTTGAAATCAAAATTAATAAAATAAAATAATAAAAAGGGCCTCACTTGATGCAGCAAATCTGGCTGTGACGGTCCCACCTGATGACGGAGACTTGTGTTGCCTCCGAGACGTCGTGATTTTATTTTATTATTTTTTATTATTTTATTTTTTATTATTTTTTATTATTTTATTTTTTATTAATTTTCATTTCAATTTTTTACCTACATGGTGACTTTACCGAAAAAACTAAGAGTATGTCTCGGATGTCGTTGGCTTCGGGGCCAGCGCATTGATGAGGAGTTGCGTGGTGCACGGAAGGTCACGGCTGGGAAACAGAAAGGAGATTGAAGTGAAGGAAAGAGAGAGAGAGACTCCGTTGATGGGGGAGGGGAGATTGGTAAAAATGAAATTGCGCATGAAATATATAGATACTACACGGGCGTCAACATCATTGACATCATCATCAGCTGTTGTCACTCGCCGTCAAGCCGGTAACATCATCAACATCATCAACAACAACATCATGAACATCTACATCATTATCATCAACAATAACATCATTAACATTTACATCATCATCAATAACATCATCTACATCATCAACATCTGCATAATCAGCAATACCATCATCAACATCAACATCATCTACATCATCAACAATAACATGATCAACATCTACATCATCAACAACAATAACATCTACATCATCAACATCTACAACAATAACATAATCAACATCATCATCAACAATAACATCATCAACAATAACATCATCAACATCTACATCATCATCAACAATAACATCAACAATAACAACATCTGCATCATCAACATCTACATCAACAATAACATCTACATCATGAACAATAACATCATCAACATCTGCATCATCATCAACAATAACATCATCTACATCAACAATAACATTTACATCATGAACAATAACATCATCAACATCTGCATCATCAACAATAACATCATCAACATCTACATCATGAACAATAACATCATCAACATCTGCATCATCAACAATACCATCATCTCCATCATCAACAATAACAACAACATCTACATCATCAACAATGACAGCCTGGAGAAACCCCAAACTCGTTGCGAGGGAGCAACGCGCTATCCCGCTCAGGTGGAACAGATGGAGTCCACGCTTTTATCCTGCGCCGACTTCTCGCGGGGCAGAGCCAAGGGGGCACGAGAAGGGAGTTTCTCAATCCCATCCTTGTGTGTTCCACCGACCCTTGCCGTTGCTGCCTCTACAGCTGTAGCAGTCAACAGCAAACGGAGCACCTCTAAGGAGGGTCCACAACACGCGCGATAACCCGAGGCCCAGGCTATAGCGGCACTACGAAACTAAACCTTAAACCATTCTACTGGTAGGAACCTCCTAGTTACACCAGCCCACAGGGGATTATTGTGTCCGTCCGTCGTGCAGGGAGGGGCTGGGTAGGGAGGGTGGGGCTGGGTGGGGAGGGGGTGGGTGGGGCTGCGTGATGATGATGATGAGAGACACGAAAACTCAAAATATACAGTAGCAGGCGTCAGGGTCGGGTTCGAACCCACGATCTCCTGCACACCAGGCGAGGTAGTTAACATCTCCTAGCCACCGTGATGATGATGATGAGAGAGAGACACGCAAACTCCAAATATACAGCAACAGGCGTCAGGGTCGGGTTCGAACTCACGACCTCCTGCATACCAGGCGAGGTAGTTAACATCTCCTAGCCACCGTGATGATGATGATGAGAGAGAGACACGCAAACTCCAAATATACAGCAGGCGTCAGGGTCGGGTTCGAACCCACGACCTCCTGCACACCAGGCGAGGTAGTCAACATCTCCTAGCCACCGAGGCATCCCCACGTGGTGCGTCACGTGGTACCGCTCCTCCGTCACAATGAGACGTCATCGACGTCGATCAACCACCACGCCCTCTCTCTCCTTTTTTTACGATCAGTGGAAACAAGAAGATGCTCGGTGTAGTCGGCACTTTGCTTCGTTCATCATTTCGTTAAATTATTATTTTTGATTACTTTGCTTTATGTAAACCCCCACCTCTCGCTCACTCTCTCGCTCACTCTCTGGCTCACTCTCTCGCTCTCTCTCTCGTTCACTCTCTCGCTCACTTTCTCGCTCACTCTCTCGCTCACTCTCTCGCTCACTCGCTCACTCGCTCACTCTCTCGCTCACCCTCTCGGTCACTTTCTCGCTCACTCTCTGGCTCACTCTCTCGCTCACTCTCTCGCTCACTCTCTCGCTCACTCTCGCTCACTCTCTTGCTCACTCTCTCGCTCACTCTCTCGCTCGCTCTCTCGCTCGCTCACTCTCTCGCTCACTCTCTCGGTCACTCTCTGGCTCACTCTCTCGCTCACTCTCGCTCACTCTCTCGCTCACTTTCTCGCTCACTCTCTCGCTCCACCCTCTCGCTCACCCTCTTGCTCACTCTCTCGCTCACTCCTCTCCCGCTCACTCTCTGGCTCACTCTCTCGCTCACTCGCTCACTCTCTCGGTCACTCTCTCGCTCACTCTCTCGCTCACTTTCTCGCCACTCTCTCGCTCACTCTCTCGCTCACTCTCGCTCACTCTCTCGCTCACTCTCTCGCTCACTGTCTCAGTCACTCTCGCTCACTCTCTCGCTCACTCTCGCTCACTCTCTCGCTCACTTTCTCGCTCAATCTCGTTCTACACGCAGCCCTTCTCGCAGTCCGACGGCCTCCGACTGGTAGCTCATAACTCGTCTTCAGCGACGACTGCCCCCTGGACATGAGCAACGATCTCCACCCGCCTCTCTTCTTTTTGTTCGTGTTCTTTAATCGTCTAATCCATTTTGGAATATTTGACTTGTGACGGCAAAATTCGTGGGGGGAGGGGCACCTCGCGTGTCTCTGTCTTCTCTTTTGCTCTGTCTCTCTTTTGTTTTACGATCAGAGGAAACAAGAAGATGCTCCGTGTAGTCGGCACTTTGCTTCGTTCATTATTTCGTTGTTTTTTGTTTTTTTTCAATGCTTTGCTTTATGTGCCCCCCCCCCCTCTTTTTAAATGAAAGATTTCACAAAATATTTTACGCTCTGCTCTCCTACTTCTTACCTCTTCCCTCTCTCTCTACCCCCCCCCTCTCTTTACCCCCCCTCTCTCTACCCCCCCTCTCTCTACCCCCCTCTTTCTACCCCCCCTCTTTCTACCCCCCTCTTTCTACCCCCCTCTCTCTACCCCCCTCTTTCTACCCCCCCCCCTCTCTACCCCCTCTCTCTCTACCCCCCCTCTCTCTCTACCCCCCCTCTCTCTACCCCCCCTCTCTCTACCCCCCTCTCTCTCTACCCCCCCTCTCTCTACCCCCTCTTTCTACACCCCCCCCCCCTCTCTACCCCCTCTCTCTCTACCCCCTCTCTCTCTACCCCCCTCTTTCTACCCCCCCCCCCCTCTCTACCCCCTCTCTCTACCCCCTCTCTCTCTACCCCCCTCTCTCTCTACCCCCCCTCTCTCTCTACCCCCTCTCTCTACCGCCCCCCTCTCTCTCTACCCCCCTCTCTACCACCCCTCTCTCTCTACCCCCCCTCTTTCTACCCCCCCCCCCTCTCTACCCCCTCTCTCTAACCCCCTCTCTCTCTACCCCCTCTCTCTCTACCCCCCTCTCTCTCTACCCCCTCTCTCTAACCGCCCCCCTCTCTCTCTACCCCCCTCTCTACCCCCTCTATTTCTACCCCCCCTCGTCTCTCTCTACCCCCCTCTCTCTACCCCCCTCTCTCTACCCCTCTCTCTCTACCCCCCTCTCTACCCCCCTCTCTACCCCCCTCTCTCTACCCCCCTCTCTACCCCCTCTCTCTCTACCCCCCTCTCTCTCTACCCCCCTCTCTCTCTACCCCCCTCTCTCTACCCCCTCTCTACCCCCTCTCTACCCCCTCCCTCTCTACCCCCTCTCTCTACCCCCTCTCTTCCTACTCTATGTCTATGTCCCCACCTGTTTTCCATCCTCTCCATCTCCCGGGGCTCGGCAGGCCTCGACCGAGCACCTCTGACCCCAGCGGTCACCTCGGCGCGGGGGGGGGGGGGGTAGGGGGGGGGCTTAGTTAAACAACGACAAGACGAAACGATTTTAGCAAAAAAAATTAAACGAAAAAATCTCCGTTCGCGGATGATCTCTCTACTTTCTGTAGGAGATGCCAGCGGCAAACCCCTTTCTTCTCACCACTCAAAGTTGGTTTTCTTTGCAGTCCCACCACCACCTCCAGCCCCCCCCCCCCTCAAGCCCCCCCCCTCCTTTTTTATTTTTCAAAATTCTGAAAAAAGCTATTTTCGCGAGGCTCCGGTGCAAATAAAAATGCGAGCGGCCGGGCAGGGGGTCACGGAGGTTCAATCAGCCTCGGTGGGCTTTGCATGCGGGGTGGTTTGATAAAAAATGATTTCCGATGAACGTTTGTGCTTAAGAGAATTTAATTGCTGAAAGGAATTGGGTCCAAAACCCCAAACCCAACCCAACCCCTTTGCTGATGGGCCGGCCTTGTGAGAGTGACGCACACCACACACCACACACACCACACACACCACACACCACACACACCACACACACACACCACACACACCACACACACACCACACACACACCACACACACCACACACGCACACACCACTCACACACCACACACACCACACCACACACCACACACACACACACCACACACCATGCACTCACCACACACACCACACACACACACAACACACACACGCACACCACACACACACCACACACACCACACACACACCACACACCACACCACACACCACCACACACACCACACACCACACACACCACACACACCATACACCACACACACCACACACACCACACACACACCACACACACACACCACACACACTACACACCACACACACCACACACACCACACACACACACCACACACACCACACACACACACCACACACACACACCAACACACACACACCACACACACACCACACACACACACACCACACACACACACACCACACACACACACACCACACACACACACACCACACACACACCATACACAAATACACACACACATACACACACCACACACACACACACACACCATACTCACACATCATTCACACACACACCACACATCATTCACACACACACCACACACACCACACCACACACCACACACACACCACACACACACCACACACACACACACCATACTCACACATCATTCACACACACACCACACACACCACACCACACACCACACACACCACACACACACCACACACACACCACACAGAGAGACGCAAACTCACGCAAACTTCAATTATACAGCAGCAGGCGTCAGGGTCAGGATCGGGATCGAACACACGACCTCCTGCACACCAGGCGAGGTAGTTAACATATCCTAGCCACCGTGATGATGATGAGAGAGAGACACGCAAACTCCAAATACACAGCAGCAGGCGTCAGGGTTGCGATCGAACCCACGACCTCCTGCACACCAGGCGAGGTAGTCAACATCTCCTAGCTCATAGATGAATGCCCTGGGGCTGGCACCGTTGAGATTCTGGGTTTAAATGTGGACGTCAGCATGGCGGTGGTGGAGCGGTAATCCTCGTACCTCGCAGCAAGAACAGCCTCGGTTCAATTCCCGACCCGGGTGTCTTTCTGCGCGGACTTTGTGTGTCACCCCTACACCCCCACACCTCATGTTCTGCATGGAGGGGTTTCTCCAGAGGTTATCGGCCGGTTCCTTTGAGAAGGAACACAACCACGTGAACACGCGCGCAAGATCCCCAATGGCGAAAGTGTAGGGACGCAAATGACTCTGGCTGTGACGGTCCCACCTGATGACGGAGACTTGTATTGCCTCCGAAACGTCGTGGTTTTTTTTATTATTAATTTTAATTTCATTTTTTTTACCTACGTGACTTTAGCCAAAAAACTAAGAGTATGAATCCTTGCAGTCACAAAAACTTCAAATCTAGAATCAATTTGGTTTATTCACGGCAGCTGCAACAACAATAACAACAACACTAACAACAACAACAGTAACAACAACAACACTAACAACAACAACAACAGTAACAACATGTCCTCCGCCTCCATACCGCGACATCTTGATAAAACCCGCTTGAAAAAAAAACTAGTCTTAAAACTCAGATTTCCGTTGGTAAACAACAACGACAGCTATTAAATGCCCGAGTAAGATGTATTGTTCATTAACTTACCGCGTCGCAAAAAGCGGAGTTCATGAAACAATTCAGCGCAAGGCGGCGCTTATCAACGTCTTTCGTTATCGTTTATTTTGGTATTCCTACACATTGCGAACGAGCTTGGCACAAACGTCGCTGGGAATGCACAAACGAGCGCCAATATCACCGCGCGTTGCCCGGCGGCTTAAGGCAAATTAATAATGAAGAAGCCGCTGATCCGGTGAGAATTTGACTAATCCCAGAGAACAAGGAGGCACTTTGCATTTTAAAATCCTGCAAACTCGACGAGACGGGAATGTCAGGAATAGAGCATTGAGGCTGTGCTCCACGAGACCGGGTCTCAGAGTTGGAGTCTCGGTTGAGACTCGGCTCCGGGAGACCGGGTCTCAGAGTTGGAGTCTCGGTTGAGACTCGGCCCCAGGGGACCGGGTCTCAGGGTCTGAGTCTCGGTTGAGACTCGGCTCCAGGAGACCGGGTCTCAGAGTTGGAGTCTCGGTTGAGACTCGGCTCCGGGAGACCGGGTCTCAGAGTTGGAGTCTCGGTTGAGACTCGGCCCCAGGAGACCGGGTCTCAGGGTCTGAGTCTCGGTTGAGACTCGGCTCCAGGAGACCGGGTCTCAGAGTTGGAGTCTCGGTTGAGACTCGGCTCCGGGAGACCGGGTCTCAGAGTTGGAGTCTCGGTTGAGACTCGGCTCCAGGAGACCGGGTCTCAGGGTCTGAGTCTCGGTTGAGACTCGGCTCCAGGAGACCGGGTCTCAGAGTTGGAGTCTCGGTTGAGACTCGGCCCCAGGAGACCGGGTCTCAGGGTCTGAGTCTCGGTTGAGACTCGGCTCCAGGAGACCGGGTCTCAGGGTCTGAGTCTCGGTTGAGACTCGGCTCCAGGAGACCGGGTCTCAGAGTTGGAGTCTCGGTTGAGACTCGGCTCCAGGAGACCGGGTTTCAGGGTCTGAGTCTCGGTTGAGACTCGGCTCCAGGAGACCGGGTCTCAGAGTTGGAGTCTCGGTTGAGACTCGGCTCCAGGAGACCGGGTCTCAGGGTCGGAGTCTCGGTTGAGACTCGGCTCCAGGAGACCAGGTCTCAGGGTCGGAGTCTCGGTTGAGACTCGGCTCCAGGAGACCGGGTCTCAGGGTCGGAGTCTCGGTTGAGACTCGGCTCCAGGAGACCGGGTCTCAGGGTCGGAGTCTCGGTTGAGACTCCAGGAGACCGGGTCTCAGGGTCAGAGTTTCGGCTGAGGACTCGGTTCCAGGAGACCGGGTCTCAGGGTCTAATTCTCGGTTGAGGACTCAGACCCCCAGTCTCGGGATCTTGATACTCGCAGAGTAGGAGGGGTAGGGGGAGGGTCACTCAGCCAATCATCACTCCGGGCAGGAACGTGCGGTCAGGGGAGGCAGGGGAGGCTGAGGCTCACCTGCCATACTCCAATGAAAATAGCTGTTACGAAAAAATTAAAATTAAATGTAAGATATTTCCACTGATCTGTGTTATAAATGTAATTTCTGTTTGATTCCAATCCTTACAGAGAAATAATAACAGGCACGAGCTGATTGCCCGCGCTCCATCCAGTTTCCGAGGGGTTGCGCAATCAGAGGGGAGGCTGAGCTCGTCGCTGCCTCACCTCTCGTCTCTCCCTGTGTTTGCAGCGGAGCTCCGCAAATTTGGCGATTTTGACTGATGAAAATTATTGGAATCGTACAGAAATCAGATAACACAGATCAGTGAAAAAAAAAAAAAATTCGGAATTATTATTTTATTATTTTTTTACTTTTCCTAACAGCTATTTTCATTGGAGTATGATAGGTGAGGCTGTGCCTGCCCCTGCCTCCCCTGACCGCACGTCCCTGCCTCCGGGGGGGGGGGGGGGCAATGAAACGAGTGGTGGTCGTTCGTCACGTGGACACACACGCACACACACACACGCACACACACGCACACACACACGCACACACACACACGCACACACACAAGCACACACACATACACGCACACACACGCACACACACGCACACACGCACACACACGCACACACACACGCACACACGCACACACACACGCACACACACTCACGCGCACACACACACACACGCGCGCGCGCGGCACCCGACAAGAGAACGTGGAATTTCCACCACGTACCGACGACGAAGCTGCCGTGTGCTCGTTTGTTCGCAGGAGAGCGTGGAGGGGAGGGGGGGCTTGCAAGTGGGCTCCGCGTTGCATTTAAATTTGGACGCAATCTCAGAGGGCGTTTCGAGTAGTTTGCCCTGAATTACGTTGTTTTTTTTACCATTTTATCTGGCAACAAAACTGACACCTTGGTGCGCCTTTTGGCGTCATCTGGTCCAACACCATGTGAGGCGAGGCTCTAAGGAAAGCTGTCTTGGGTGTGGATCAATCAACTTCAAGCACAGTGCATACATTATCAGAGTTATATTTTTTGTTTGTATTATGGCTGCAGGTATTGTGGTCTATGCAAACATGACTCCTTGTAAAAAAGGTGTCAGTTTTGTTGCCAGATAAAAGGATAAAAAAAAAACAATTATCATTTTTTTTACTGGCAAATGAGGTTCCAATGGTGTAGATGCTGAATTACGTTGTTTTAATCCCCCCCTCTCCCACCCCCACTTTTAATTAACGCTTCGCCAATGTCACTCCAACCCACGGGTTCGACCTGGCCTCGTGCGGGGAAGCGAATGCATGTGAGCATTTCAGTCTGCGGAGGCCGGCAAGAACACAACAAGGAGGGGAGCTTTGATTTAAAGCTTTCGTGACTGTAGGGATTCATCTTCTTGGTTCTTTCGGTAAAGCCATCACGTAGAAGGGAAATAATAAAATAATAAAAATAAAACATAACAAAATAATTCTCACGACGTTTCGGCCACAACGCAAGCAGCCGTCCTCAGGTGAAGAACAGGTCTGTCGGAAAGACAGCGTCTGATATAAAAAAAAAAACATAATAAAATACAATTCTCACGACGTTTCGGCCACAGCGCAAGCAGCCGTCCTCAGGTGAAGAACAGGTCTGTCGGGAAGACAGCGTCTGAATGAACACCACCAAGCTTGGCAGCGTATATTTAAGCTGGGTTGGAGGGGGAAGAGCGCCTTGACAAAGGCATTTGCATATCAAGAGACATTTGGCATATGTATGGTAAATGCAGATATGGGATTAGTCACTAAATTCCTCTTGATATGCAAATTCCTTTGTCAATTATTATTTTATTGTTTCCCTTCTACGTGACTTTACCGAAAGAACCAAGAACAAGGACGGGAGTGATGGAGCTTCAGTCCCGCGAGCTCTTTAAACGTCTTAATGATGACGATGACTGTTGTTGTTGTTGTTGCTGCTGCTGTTGTTGTGATGCATTGGATGCCTTTGTCGTCCTTAACACGGCCGTGTGCGCATTGCGTGATATATTGCGCCGGATAAATCACAGTGTTGTTATTATGATGGTGTTTAAAAAAAAAAACATAAATCCTCCGCTAATTAATCTCAAGAGTGCGAATGAACGGCGAGAGATGAGCGTGGGAGGGAGGGAGAGAGAGAATGTGTGGGAGACAGAGAGATTGAGTGATTGATTGATTCATACAGAGAGATTGGTTGATTGAGACAGAGATTGATTGATTGAGACAGACAGATTGAGACAGATATTATTTGAGACAGAGACAGTGATTGATTGATTGAAACGGACAGACAGATTGAGACAGAGACCCATAGATTCACACAGAGACCCATAGACTCACACAGAGACCCATATACTCACACAGAGACCCGTAGACTTACACAGAGACCCATAGAGTCATACAGACACCTACAGACTTCCAACGAGACCCATAGACTCACACAGAGACCCAGAGACTAACACAGAAACCCATAGAGTCACACAGAGACCCATAGACTCACACATAGACCCATAGACTCACACAGAGACCCATAGACTCACACAGAGACCCATAGACTCACACAGAGACCCAGACACTCACACAGAGACCTTCAGACTTACAAGGAGACCCATAGACTCACACAGACACCCATAGACTCACACAGAGACCCATAGACTCACACGAAACCCATAGACTTACAAGGAGACCCATAGCCTCGCGGAGACCCATAGACTCTCACACAGAGACCCATAGACTCACACAGAGACCCATAGACTCTCACACAGAGACCCATAGACTCACATACAGAGACCCATAGACTCACACAGAGACCCATAGACTCACACAGAGACCCATAGACCCTCACACAGAGACCCATAGACTCACACACAGAGACCCATAGACTCACACACAGAGACCCATAGACTCACACACAGAGACCCATAGACTCACACACTGAGACCCATAGACTCACACACAGAGACCCATAGACTCACACAGAGACCCATAGACTCACACAGAGACCCATAGACTCACACAGAGACCGATAGACTCACACAGAGACCCATAGACTCGGGGGTGGGGAGGGGTCATACCAATGTTGGATACGGGGGGGTCAGGGGGGGTTCGTACCAATGATTTGGCGATCACTGCTGCGTTGGCAGTGGTGGACAAAATGCAACACGAAAATAGTGGATAACCATCGAGCAGAGACGGCGGTCACCGCGTCGTCATCGTGTCATCATCCTCGTCATCATCGTTGTCGTCATCATCGTCGTCATCATCATCGTCATCATCGTCGTCCGTATTAAACAATGGTTAGAAAATAATCCAAATTTCGTTGCGACGCAACTTGCTTTGTCGAAATCCGCATTTCGGGGTATTGTAATATTTCTTTTTGGTCACGGAAAATAGGACGTCGTCGTTTCAAACTTCAACAACAATAAACGATGTTTTACTTCATCAGGTGCAAGGCCCCGCGCTAACCACTGCACCACCGCTCCCCACGTAGACAACAAAGGTCCCCCGTGTAGCCTGCATCAGACTGCTGGGGCAAGTGCTGTTAGCGAGCAGCACCTACGAAGGCCGGCACGGCACACGAGGGGAGGGGGGGTGGGTGACCAGCACCACGCCCGGCCGCCTTTGTCTCCCCTCGTGGCGACATTAACGCACCGCACCAGATACTCATTTGAGGCCGAGTCGACCTAGGGGTGGGGTCGGTTCAGATCATCGTCAACGCAGTTGGCCGTGCGCGTGTATCCAAGTCGAGGGTAACGCTGCTGATCGGTTGGGGGCAGCAGTGCGCTAACCACTGCGCCACCGCTCCCCACGCGACATCCCTCACCTCGAACGAGGCCGTAAGATTCCTCATTTCGCATTCAGCTCACGGTGGGGGGGGGGGGAGAAGGGAAATCTGTTGGCCTGGTAACCTCACGTGGCAGCAGCAAATCTCGCCAAATAGTCTCACCCCCACCTCCTCCTACCCCCCCCCCCCCTATCTCCATTGTGTGGTGTGCGCTGTGTGTGTGTGGTGTGTGTGTGGTGTGCGTGGTGTGCGTGGCGTGTGTGCGTGGCGTGTGTGCGTGTGTGTGGTGTGTGTGTGTGGTGTGTGTGTGGTGTGTGTGGTGTATGTGGTGTGTGTGTGGTGTGTGTGTGGTGTGTGTGGTGTGTGTATGTGGTGTGTGTGGTTTGTGTGTGACGTGTGTGGTGTGTAGTTAACATCTCCTAGCCACCATGATGATGATGAGAGAGAGACACGCAAACTCCAAATACACAGCAGCAGGCGTCAGGGTCGGGATCGAACCCACGACCTCCTGCACACCAGGCGAGGTAGTTAACATCTCCTAGCCACCGTGATGATGAAGAGAGTGAGACACGCAAACTCCAAATACACAGCAGCAGGCGTCAGGGTCGGGATCGAACCCACGACCTCCTGCACACCAGGCGAGGTAGTCAACATCTCCTAGCCACCGTGATGATGATGAGAGAGAGACACGCAAACTCCAAATACACAGCAGCAGGCATCGTCAGGGTCGGGATCGAACCCACGACCTCCTGCACACCAGGTGAGGTAGTCAACATCTCCTAGCCACCGTGATGATGATGATGAGAGAGAGAGAGACACGCAAACTCTAAATACACAGCAGCAGGCGTCAGAGTCAGGAATCGAACCCACGACCTCCTGCACACCAGGCGAGGTAGTTAACATCTCCTAGCCACCGTGATGATGATGGGATCTCACAACCCTCCAGCGCGCGCAGCACGAAGACTAATCCGCTTCATTATGTCATAATAAAATTGGCAACTTAATATGAATTGTCAGGTTTCTATTTTTTGTACTTTATTTATTTAATACATCCTCCTCGGATTTAAATCACGTGAAGGATTGACATTTTAATAATTATCATGCGAAGCACAATTTGAGTTTAAATGAACCGTGCCAAGTCTGCCGTGTCCGTGACTCAAAACTCTGTAAGTGTCCTCGCCGGAATCGGATCACAGACCCGGGAGCTGTCAACCCCTAGTCCCGGTTTCCCCGTGTTCTCGTGGGCAGGGAAATTGAGCGTTCAGCTCCATACGGCGTAACAGCGGCTTCAAGACGGGCAACTTCAAACATGTTCTTGGTTCCACCA
Source organism: Lethenteron reissneri (assembly GCF_015708825.2). Lineage (NCBI taxonomy): Eukaryota > Metazoa > Chordata > Hyperoartia > Petromyzontiformes > Petromyzontidae > Lethenteron > Lethenteron reissneri. The sequence continues at coordinate 4,955,779 of NC_083838.1, forward strand.
TTGGAACCTCATTTGCCAGTAAAAAATTATGATAATTGTTTTTTTACCCTTCTATCCGGCAACAAAACTGACACCTTTTTTACAAGGAGTCATGCTTGCATAGACCACAATACCTGCAGTCATAATGCAAACAAAAAACATAACTCTGATAATGTATGCACTGTCCTTGAAGTTGATTGGTCCACACCCGAGACAGCTTTCCGAGACTCAATTACCTACTTACACAACCACTAACCCAAGCACTCACTTACCCACTCACACATCCACTCACTTACCAGTGAACTCGCTTGCCCACTCATTCATCCACTAACCCACTCACCCACTCCCTCACCCAGTCACTCACTCATCTACTAGCCCACTCACCCACTCACTCACCCACTCACCAACTCACTCAGCCTCTCACTCACTTTTCCACTCACCCACCCACTCACTCACACGCTCACTCACTCACCCACTCACCCACTCACTCACCCACTCACTTTTCCACTCACCCACCCACTCAATCACACTCTCACCTACTCACCCACTCACCCACTCACTCACCCACTCACCCACTCACTCACCAACTCACTTTTCCACTCACCCACCCACTCACTCACACTCTCACCTACTCACCCACTCACCCACTCACTCACCAACTCACTTTTCCACTCACCCACCCACTCACTCACTCACACGCTCACTCACCCACTCACCCACTCACTCACTCACCCACTCACTTTTCCACTCACCCACCCACTCACTCACACTCTCACCTACTCACCCACTCACCCACTCACTCACCCACTCACCCACTCACTCACCAACTCACTTTTCCACTCACCCACCCACTCACTCACACTCTCACCTACTCACCCACTCACCCACTCACTCACTTTTCCACTCACCCACCCACTCACCCAGTCACCCAGTCACCCACTCACTCATCCACTCACTCATCCACTCACTTATCCACTCACTCATCCACTCACTCAGCCACTCACCCACCCACTCACTCACCCACTCACCCAGCCACTCACTCACCCACTCACCCACTCACTTTTCCACTCACCCACTCACCCACTCACCCACTCACTTTTCCACTCACCCACTCACCCACCCACTCACTCACTTTTCCACTCACCCACTCACCCACTCACCCACTCACTTTTCCACTCACCCACTCACCCACCCACTCACTCACTTTTCCACTCACCCACTCACCCACTCACCCACTCACTTTTCCACTCACCCACTCACCCACTCACCCACTCACCCACTCACTTTTCCACTCACCCACCCACTCACTCACCCACCCACCCACTCACTCACACGCTCACCTACTCACTGCACCACATGTTACCTCTATCTCTCTCTCTGCGTCTTTCCTCGCACTACTCCACTCTGGAATCTCCTCTCCCACCATCACCACCATCACCACCACCATCATCATCATCACTACCATCATCATCATCACCACCATCATCACCACCATCATCACCACCATCACCACCATCACCACCATCACTACTATCACCACCATCATCATCACCACCATCACCATCATCACCACCACCATCACCACCACCATCATCACCACCATCACCACCATCACCACCATCACCACTATCACCACTATCACCACCATTATCACCATCACCACCATCACCACCACGATCCTCACCATGATCACCATCATCATCATCACCACTATCACCACCACGATCACCATTATCACTATCATCACCACAATCACCATCATCATCACCACCATCATCAGCACTATCACCACCATCACCACTACCACGATCACCACCACTACCATCACCACCATCACCACCACAATCACCACCACCATCACTACCACCACCACGATCATCACCATCATCATCACCACTATCACCACCACGATCATCATCACCACTATCATCACCACGATCACCATCATCACCACCACCACGATCACCATCATCATCGCCACCATCATCAGCACTATCACCATCATCAGCACTATCATCATCAGCATCATCATCATCACCATCATCACCACCATCATCACCATCATCACCACCATCATCACCACCACCATCACCACCACCATCACCACCATCATCACCATCATCGTATCTTTACCCCCAAGCTCCTACAGCAACAATAAGCTCTCTCAGTTCAAGAAACTCGTTGCACTCGCATCGATTATAACCTTCAACAGTGCTGTTTGTCGCTAGGCCGCTTGGTGTTTCGGAGTCCTTGGGCCCCGTACTCAGCAATCGTGGTGTAACAACACTGATATAGTAATCTTTCGGTAAAGTCACGTAAAAGGGAAATAATAAAATAATGAAAAATAAAACATAATAAAATACAAATTGTATTGTAAATACAATTGTAAATACAATTGTATTGTAAATACAAATTGTATTAAAACATAATAAAATACTAATTGTATTGTAAATACAATTGTATTGTAAATACAAATAGTATTTTATTTAGCTTTATTTTTATTATTTTATTATTTCCCTTCTACGTGACTTCACCGAAAGAACCAAGAAGATGAATCCCTGCAGTCACGAAAGCTTTAAATCGAAATTTAATCGCACGTACATACACAGATGTCACATTTTTCCTAGGAACACATTAGTCCGACGCATTGAAATAAAAGACACGTGGCATTTGTCGGGTCTGCAAAGACCGCTCAGATGTTCCAGGGAGAGACCTCCCAGTCGCTTAATTTGTTCAAGTCGCGTTAGAAGTCTCGGCGCCGCCTCGCTAATGGAACGTGAAATTAGGCACATTTATTAAAGTACATTTATATAAAAAGGGAACATTTTTAAAACGATCCTTAAAGAGCATCGCGAGCGGTAAGATCATCCCGATGTTCGAGACCTCCCCGCTCTCGTTTGAGCATCTGACGGTTTTATGATTATCATGAAAAGATTCATATAGTATATTTAATATGAAAGATGTATTTTTTTTAATTGGAAAGATGATTTTGAATGGTAAATCTTATTTTGTTTTGTAAAGAGACATTTCTATTTTTTGTATTATGTAAAGATATATTTTTATGTAAAGATATGTTTTTATTATCTAAAGAATTATTTTTATTTCGTTAAGTTATTTCTCATTATTATATTTCTAACGATATACACATTTCTATCACGTAAAGATATTTTTTAATTACGTAAAGATAAATCGTATTATTCTTTAAAGATATAATTTTTTTGCTCATTCTGTACAGATATGTATCTTTAATGATGTAACGAAAACGTGAGCTGCCTGAAATTGGCAAGTGCACTATATGGGCAATTTCAGCGTTTCGATTTAAAGCTTTCGTGACTGCAGGGATTCATCTTCTTGGTTCTTTCGGTAAAGTCACGTAGAAGGGAAGTAATACAATAATAAAAATAAAACATTATAAAATATTATGTTCAATTTTTATTATTTAATTACTTCCCTTCTACGTGACTTTACCGAACGAACCAAGAAGATACATTTCAGCGTTCTTACGTGGAAATCACTTTAGAAGAACATTCCTAGTTAATCCAACACATTGCGTTCTGTTGAAACGTAATTTTAAACGTGAACACCAGCGCAATGCGGCTGTTTCTATTCTACTCGTGAGCTTGAAATGTCGATCAATTGTACAGAGTTCATGAAGGCCGGTGTCACAATCAGCGAGCCGGCGCTGTTGAGGGCCTGGGTTCGAGCCCTGGGTCTGGGTGTCTCTCTCTCTTCTTGATGGGGTTCATGAAGGCCGTGTCGCAATCACTGATGTAGCGAATTGACTCAACACTACCCATAGACTCAACACTACCCATAGACTCAACACTGCCCATAGACTCAACACTGCCCATACACTCAACACTGCCCATAGACTCAACACTGCACCATAGACTCAACACTGCCCACAGACTCAACACGGCACCATAGACTCAACACTGCACCATAGACTCATCACTGCCCATACACTCAACACTGCCCATACACTCAACACTGCCCATAGACTCAACACTGCCCATAGACTCAACACTGCCCATAGACTCAACACTGCCCATAGACTCACACTGCCCATACCCAACCCATACTCAACACTGCCCATAGACTCAACACTGCCCATAGACTCAACACTGCCCATAGACTCAACACTGCCCATAGACTCAACACTGCCCATAGACTCAACACTGCCCATAGACTCAACACTGCCCATAGACTCAACACTGCCCATAGACTCAACACTGCCCATAGACTCAACACTGCCCATAGACTCAACACTGCCCATAGACTCAACACTGCCCATAGACTCAACACTGCCCATAGACTCAACACTGCCCATAGACTCAACACTGCCCATAGACTCAACACTGCCCATAGACTCAACACTGCCCATAGACTCAACACTGCCCATAGACTCAACACTGCCCATAGACTCAACACTGCCCATAGACTCAACACTGCCCATAGACTCAACACTGCCCATAGACTCAACACTGCCCATACTCAACACTGCCCAGACTCACACTGCCCATAGACTCAACACTGCCCATAGACTCAACACTGCCCATAGACTCAACACTGCCCATAGACTCAACACTGCCCATAGACTCAACACTGCCCATAGACTCAACACTACCCATAGACTCAACACTACCCATAGACTCAACACTGCCCATAGACTCAACACTGCCCATAGACTCAACACTGCCCATAGACTCAACACTGCCCATAGACTCAACACTGCCCATAGACTCAACACTGCCCATAGACTCAACACTGCCCATAGACTCAACACTGCCCATAGACTCAACACTGCCCATAGACTCAACACTGCCCATAGACTCAACACTGCCCATAGACTCAACACTGCCCATAGACTCAACACTACACCATAGACTCAACACTGCCCATAGACTCAACACTGCCCATAGACTCAACACTGCCCATAGACTCAACACTGCCCATAGACTCAACACTGCCCATAGACTCAACACTGCCCATAGACTCAACTGCCCATAGACTCAACACTGCCCATAGACTCAACACTGCCCATAGACTCAACACTGCCCATAGACTCAACACTGCCCATAGACTCAACACTGCCCATAGACTCAACACTGCCCATAGACTCAACACTGCCCATAGACTCAACACTGCCCATAGACTCAACACTGCCCATAGACTCAACACTGCCCGACTCAACACTGCCCATAGACTCAACACTACCCATAGACTCAACACTGCCCATAGACTCAACACTGCCCATAGACTCAACACTGCCCATAGACTCAACACTGCCCATAGACTCAACACTGCCCATAGACTCAACACTGCCCATAGACTCAACACTGCCCATAGACTCAACACTGCCCATAGACTCAACACTGCCCATAGACTCAACACTGCCCATAGACTCAACACTGCCCATAGACTCAACACTGCCCATAGACTCAACACTGCCCATAGACTCAACACTGCCCATAGACTCAACACTGCCCATAGACTCAACACTGCCCATAGACTCAACACTGCCCATAGACTCAACACTGCCCATAGACTCAACACTGCCCATAGACTCAACACTGCCCATAGACTCAACACTGCCCATAGACTCAACACTGCCCATAGACTCACACTGCCCATAGACTCAACACTGCCCATAGACTCAACACTGCACCATAGACTCAACACTGCCCATAGACTCAACACTGCCCATAGACTCAACACTGCCCATAGACTCAACACTGCCCATAGACTCACACTGCCCATAGACTCAACACTGCCCATAGACTCAACACTGCCCATAGACTCAACACTGCCCATAGACTCAACACTGCCCATAGACTCAACACTGCCCATAGACTCAACACTGCCCATAGACTCAACACTGCCCATAGACTCAACACTGCCCATAGACTCAACACTGCCCATAGACTCAACACTACCCATAGACTCAACACTGCCCATAGACTCAACACTGCCCATAGACTCAACACTGCCCATAGACTCACACTGCCCATAGACTCAACACTGCCCATAGACTCAACCTGCCCATAGACTCAACACTGCCCATAGACTCAACACTGCCCATAGACTCAACACTGCCCATAGACTCAACACTGCCCATAGATCACAACTACCCATAGACTCAACAACTACCCATAGACTCAACACTGCCCATAGACTCAACACTGCCCATAGACTCAACACTGCCCATAGACTCCACACTGCATAGACTCAAGACTGCCCATAGACTCAACACTGCCCATAGACTCAACACTGCCCACAGACCAACACTGCCCATACACTCAACACTGCCCATTAGACTCAACACTGCACCATAGACTCAACACTGCCCATAGACTCAACACTGCCCATAGACTCAACACTGCCCATAGACTCAACACTGCCCATAGACTCAACACTGCCCTAGACTCAACACTGCCCAGAGACTCAACACTGCCCATAGACTCAACACTACCCATAGACTCAACACTGCCCATAGACTTAACACTGCCCATAGACTCAACACTGCCCATAGACTCAACACTGCCCACAGACTCAACACTGTCCATAGACTCAACACTGCCCATAGACTTAACACTGCCCATAGACTTAACACTGCCCATAGACTCAACACTGCCCACAAACTCAACCCTTCCCAAAGACTCACTCTGACTCTGTGTGAGTCTATTGGTCTCTGTGTGAGTCTATGGGTCTCTGTGTGAGTCTGTGGGTCTCTGTGTGAGTCTGTGGGTCTCTGTGTAAGTCTATAGTTCTCTGTGTGAGCTTGTGGGTCTCTGTGTGAATCTATGGGTCTCTGTGTGAGTCTATGGGTCTCTGTGTGAGTCTATGGGTCTCTGTGTGAGTCTATGGGTCTCTGTGTGAGTCTATGGGTCTCTGTGTAAGTCTATGGGTCTCTGTGTAAGTCTATGGGTCTCTGTGTAAGTCTACATATGTATGTTGACCTTCTTTCGCACCGTACGTAGCAAACCGTTCTAATCGAAGTTGCGAGGAAAGGACAACAAACGAAATCCTAAAAGCAGTTCTGAAGAAATACGTTTTAAATGTAGATATAAAAGTGCTTTAGCTCCAGTGGCTTCCTTATCTCGGCTAGAAGAGCGTTCCAGACGGCCGCAGAATCAGCGCATCGGAAACCGCCCGCGCGGCGATGTGGCGACCGCCCTCTTTGTCCGACGGTTCGCGACAAGCCCCTGCCACAGCTGCTGCGGAGTTCGCGTGATGCCGCTCGACGCTTCCTTCAGCTGACGAGATTCGGCGGCGAGGTTTCACCATCGCCCCTGGGCTCACCCGTGCGGCGACCGATTTGCTTTGTGTGTGACCGTCCGCATGAATGGGTCGTCTGGCCAGTCTGAGAGAGCCTTCCCCACCCATCACGGGCCACGCCCGTGGCCGACTTAATTGAGACGTTCAGTGCCAGAGGCGACAATAAAAATGCGACCGCTCTCGATTTGAATTGGGGGTTCGTGCAAGAAAAAGTAAGTGCTCTCACGTCACCAGCTGTTTATTAGCTCGCTCGGCTCGCTCGCGATTACCGGCTAATTAAAGTGTGATCTTAATTACAAATCGTGTGACTGGGGGGGGGGCGGGGGGGGCAGTGGGGTAGGGTGGGAAGGGGGTGTTCATAACGGCCGTGTCGCACTCATTACACACAAAGAGTTGGGGCCAATGGCCGCAACGTGGATAGATGACAACCCCTTGGCATCACGTTCACTGTGGCGACTCCCCGATCCACTTTGAAACAACGCAGCTTTTGCTGGACCGATTAATGGACCTGGGATCGAACCTTGGGAATTATAGGTGCTGGCTCGGTGACTGATTCCGACATGGCTATTATGAACCTCCTGAGAGACACAGAGAAGTCCCATATTCTGGGCTTGAACTCGGGAACCTGAGTCAGAGGCCTTCTCTCTGTGATTGAGACACGGCTATTATGAACCTGCTTAGAGACACACACAGAGAAGTCCCATATTCTGGGCTTGAACTCGGGAACCTGAGTCAGAGGCATTCTCTCTGTGATTGAGACACGGCCATTATGAACCTGCTTAGAGATACACACAGAGAAGTCCCATATTCTGGGCTTGAACTCAGGAACCTGAGTCAGAGGCCTTCTCTCTGTGATTGAGACACGGCTATTATGAACCTGCTGAGAGACACACACAGAGAAGTCCCATATTCTGGGCTTGAACTCAGGAACCTGAGTCAGATGCCTTCTCTCTGTGATTGAGACACGGCTATTATGAACCTGCTGAGAGACACACACAGAGAAGTCCCATATTCTGGGCTTGAACTCAGGAACCTGAGTCAGATGCCTTCTCTCTGTGATTGAGACACGGCTATTATGAACCTGCTTAGAGACACACACACAGAGACCCATATTCAGGGCTTGAACTCAGGATCCTGAGTCAGATGCCTTCTCTCTGTGATTGAGACACGGCTATTATGAACCTGCTTAGAGACACACACAAAGAGACCCATCTTCAGGGCTTGAACTCAGGAACTTGAGTCAGATGCCCTCTCTTTGAGATTGAGACACGACCAGCAGCAGTAGTAAAAAACATCATCATCATCATCAGCATGGAAATGATACATCGGCTGACTAAAGCGCCACCAGTCCGAGAATGGATCTGCTCCCGGCGCGTGAACGTGGAGTTTGCGGCACACTTCGCCCGCTCTCGCTGGTCACGTGTCTTGCGCCGTGGTGTTTAATTAATCGCATCCCGTGAGCCTTGCGGGAGGAATCCGAAATGTAATTAACGCCGCTGCTGCTGCCGCTGAATTAAAGTCGCATATAGATCGAGTGTGGCACGTATCGAATTAACTGACATGGGTGCTTCCTCTAAAGTACATCCGTGGCACCTGCCATGTGAATGTGGAATTGGTTGGGCCATCACTGCTTGTCCTGAAGGACTTCCTTGACCCCGCCATGTGAATGTGGAATTGGTTGGGCCATCACTGCTTGTTCTGAAGGACACCCTTGTCCCCGCCATATGAACGTGGAATTGGTTGGGCATCTCTGTTTGTTCTGAAAGACATCCTTGACCCCGCCATGTGAATGTGGAATTGGTTGTCCATCTCTGCTTGTTCTGAAGGACATCCTTGGCCCCGCCATATGAACGTGGAATTGGTTGTCCATCTCTGCTTGTTCTCAAGGACATCCTTGACCCCGCCATGTGAATGTGGAATTGGTTGGGCCATCACTGCTTGTTCTGAAGGACATCCTTGGCCCCGCCATATGAACGTGGAATTGGTTGTCCATCACTGCTTGTTCTCAAGGACATCCTTGGCCCCGCCATGTGAACGTGGAATTGGTTGGGCATCTCTGCTTGTTCTGAAGGACACCCTTGTCCCCGCCATGTGAACGTGGAATTGGTTGGACATCACTGCTTGTTCTCAAGGACATCCTTGACCCCGCCATGTGAATGTGGAATTGGTTGTCCATCTCTGCTTGATCTGAAGGACATCCTTGACACAAGAACGTGATGTCATTTTCCGTCGATGCTTAAGGACATCTTGAGTTATTCATTGTTGTCAATCAACGACGATATACCTGATGAGAGGTTTCTTTGGGGTAAGATCGCGTAGATGTATAAATGCGTCTTTAAAACCCGCCAGCACCCTGCAGAGGCTAGTTAGGAAGGTTGTGTCACGTGAACAATAAACGTGGCTAATTCGTGACGAGTCCAGCGCCGTGGGTTGTGTGTTGGGAGAGTGAACCCACAACACGAATCGTGAACGTTGTGGGTTCACGCTCCAACGCATCGTCACGTTGAAGCACGTGACCCACCGCCCCGCCCCCCTCCCCCGCAAAGTGCGGGGCCCGGGGCGGTCGCCCAGAATGGCCGTCTCACCCCGAGGGGACTGCTCTGCCCCTCGGGGTCACGTGTGCGAATGAGACGACCCCCCCCCCCACGCCCTCCCCACCCACCCACCCCCCACCCACACCCACCCACCCACCCACACCCACCCACCCACCCACCCCCACCCACCCCCCACCCACACCCACCCTCCCCCATTCCCACACCCACCCACCCCCCACCCACACGCACACACACCCACCCCCACACCCACACCCACCCACCCACCCCCACCCACTCCTACCCACACCCACCCACACCCACCCTCCCAACCAGCCCCACTCTCACCCAAACCCACCCACCCACACCCACCCCCCACCCACACACACACTCACCCACCCACCTCCACCCCCCCCACCCACTCCCACCCACACCCACCCACACTCACCCACCCACCCCCTACCCATCCCCCACCCACACCCACCCACACCCACCCACCCACACCCACCCCCCACCCACACCCACCCACCCACCCACACCCCCCACCCACCCACCCACACTCACCCACCCACCCCCTACCCATCCCCCACCCACACCCACCCACCCACACCCACCCCCCACCCACACCCACCCCCCACCCACACCCACCCACACCCCCCACCAACACCCACCCCACCCACACCCAACCCCCCCACCTCCCACGCACCCCATCCACCCCACCCACCCCCGTCCACCCCCACCCACCCCCACCCACCCCCACCCACCCCCACCCCCCACCCACTCCCCACGCACCCACCCGTATCGTGGTGTCTCACGAAGTTTTCCTCAACCGGGATGACTCAGGAGGTCGTGGGTTCGATCCCGACCCTGACGCCTGCTGCTGTGTATTTGGAGTTTGCGTGTCTCTCTCTCTCATCATCATCACGGTGGCTAGGAGATGTTAACTACCTCGCCTGGTGTGCAGGAGGTCGTGGGTTCGATCCCGACTCTGATGCGTGCTGTATATTTGGAGTTTGCGTGTCTCTCTCTCTCATCATCATCACGGTGGCTAGGAGATGTTAACTACCTCGCCTGGTGTACAGGAGGTCGTGGGTTCGATCTCGACCCTGACGCCTGCTGCTGTGTATTTGGAGTTTGCGTGTCTCTCTCTCGGTGGTCTCGTGGATGTGTCTCCGGGTCCTCTGGTGTTTGTCCTCCATATTCACGGAACGTGCATATAGCGAGTGGTTGGCTGCTATGAATGTCGTGATAGCCAGGTCGCTTCTGAGAAGGGAGCACGAGTGGGTCTGTTTGAGTGAGTGGAAGTGTGTGAGTGAGTGATTCATGACAGAGTGAGTGAGAGAGGGTGAGTGAGTGAGTTTGAGTGAGTGAAATTGTGTGAGTGAGTGATTCATGACAGAGTGAGTGAGAGAGGGTGAGTGAGTGAGTTTGAGTGAGTGGAAGTGTGTGAGTGAGTGATTCATGACAGAGTGAGTGAGAGAGGGTGAGTGAGTGAGTTTGAGTGAGTGAAATTGTGTGTGTGTGTGTGAGTGATTCATGACAGAGTGAGTGAGAGGGTGAGTGAGTGAGTGATTCAATGAGAGAGTGAGTGAGAAAGAGAGGGTGAGTGAGTGAAAGTGTGAATGAGAGTGTGAGTGTGAGAGAGAGAGGGTGAGTGAGTGAGTGTGAGTGAGTGAGTAAGTAAGTCAGTGTGAGTGAGTGAATGTGAGTGAGTGTGAGTGAGTGAGTGAGTGTGAGTGAGTGTGAGTGAGTGTGAGTGAGTGTGAGTGAGTGAGTGAGTGTGAGTGAGTGTGAGTGAGTGTGAGTGAGTGTGAGTGAGTGAGAGTGAGTGAGTGAGTGAGTGAGTGAGAGAGAGTGAGTGAGTGAGTCTGAGTGAGTGAGTGTGAGTGAATGAGTGTGAGTGAGTGAGTGAGAGTGAGTGAGTGAGTGTGAGTGTGTGAGTGAGTGAGTGAGTGTGAGTGTGTGAGTGAGTGAATGAGTGTGAGTGAGTGAGTGAGAGTGAGTGAGTGAGTGAGTGAGTGAGTGTGTGAGTGAGTGAATGAGTGTGAGTGAGTGAGTGAGAGTGAGTGAGTGAGAGTGAGAGAGTGAGAGAGAGAGTGAGTGTGAGTGAGTGTGAGAGAGTGAGTGAGAGTGAGTGTGAGTGAGTGAGTGTGAGTGAGTGTGTGAGAGTGAGTGAGAGTGAGTGAGTGTGAGTGAGAGTGAGTGAGTGAGTGTGAGTGAATGTGAGTGAATGTGAGAGAGTGAGAGTGAGTGAGAGTGAGTGAGTGAGTGAGTGTGAGTGAGAGTGAGTGTGAGTGAGTGAGTGTGAGTGAATGTGAGTGAGTGTGAGAGTGAGAGTGAGTGTGAGTGAGTGTGAGTGAGTGAGTGAGTGTGAGTGAGAGTGAGTGAGAGTGTGTGTGTGTGAGTGAGTGAGAGAGTGTGTGAGTGAGAGAGTGTGTGAGTGAGAGAGTGAGTGTGTGTGAGTCTGAGTGAGTGTGAGTGAGTGAGTGAGTGTGAGTGAGTGTGAGTGAGTGAGAGTGAGTGAGAGTGAGTGAGTGAGAGTGAGTGAGTGAGTGTGAGTGAGTGAGTGAGTGAGTGTGAGTGAGTGAGTGAGAGTGAGTGAGTGAGTGAGAGTGAGTGAGAGTGAGTGTGAGTGAGTGTGAGTGAGTGAGAGTGAGTGAGAGTGAGTGAGAGTGAGTGTGAGTGTGTGAGTGAGTGAATGAGTGTGAGTGAGTGAGTGAGTGAGAGTGAGTGAGTGAGAGTGAGTGAGTGAGTGAGTGTGTGAGTGAGTGAATGAGTGTGAGTGAGTGAGTGAGAGTGAGTGAGTGAGAGTGAGAGAGTGAGAGAGTGAGTGAGTGTGAGTGAGTGTGAGTGAGTGAGTGTGAGTGAGTGAGAGTGAGTGAGTGTGAGTGAGTGAGTGAGAGTGAGTGAGAGTGAGTGAGTGTGACTGTGCGAGAGAGTGAGTGAGTGTGAGTGAATGTGAGTGAATGTGAGAGAGTGAGAGTGAGTGAGAGTGAGTGAGTGAGTGAGTGTGAGTGAGAGTGAGTGTGAGTGAGTGAGTGTGAGTGAATGTGAGTGAGTGTGAGAGTGAGAGTGAGTGAGAGTGAGTGAGAGTGAGTGAGTGAGTGTGAGTGAGAGTGAGTGAGAGTGAGTGAGTGAGAGTGAGTGAGAGTGAGTGAGTGAGAGTGAGTGAGAGTGAGTGTGAGTGAGAGAGTGAGAGTGAGTGAGAGTGAGTGAGAGTGAGTGAGTGAGTGTGAGTGAATGTGAGTGAGTGAGAGTGAGTGAGAGTGAGTGAGTGAGAGTGAGTGAGTGAGTGTGAGTGAGTGAGTGAGTGAGTGAGAGTGAGTGAGTGAGAGTGAGTGAGTGAGAGTGAGTGAGTGAGTGAGAGTGAGTGAGAGTGAGTGTGAGTGAGGTGAGTGAGTGAGAGTGAGTGAGAGTGAGTGAGAGTGAGTGTGAGTGAGTGAGCGTGAGTGAGTGAGTGAGCGTGAGAGTGAGTGAGAGTGAGTGAGAGTGAGTGTGAGTGAGTGAGAGAGAGTGAGTGAGTGAGAGTGAGTGAGAGAGAGTGAGTGAGTGAGAGTGAGTGAGTGTGAGTGAGTGTGAGTGAGTGTGAGTGAGTGAGAGTGAGTGAGAGAGAGTGAGTGAGAGAGTGTGAGTGAGAGTGAGTGAGAGTGAGTGTGAGTGAGTGAGAGTGAGTGAGAGTGAGTGTGAGTGAGTGAGAGAGTGAGTGAGAGAGTGAGTGAGGGTGAGTGTGAGTGAGTGTGAGTGAGTGAGTGAGAGTGAGTGAATGAGAGTGAGTGAATGAGAGTGAGTGAGTGAGTGAGAGTGAGTGAGTGAGTGTGAGTGAGTGAGTGTGAGTGAGTAAGTGAGTGAGTAAGTGAGTGAGTGAGTGTGAGTGAGTGGAGTTTGTACTGTGCTCTGTAGAGAGTGAGTGAGTGTGAGTGAGTAAGTGAGTGAGTGTGAGTGAGTGGAGTTTGTACTGTGCTCTGTAGAGAGTGAGTGAGAGTGAGTGTGAGTGAGTGAGTGAGAGTGAGTGAATGAGAGTGAGTGAGTGAGTGCGAGTGAGTGCGCGAGTGTGAGTGAGTGAGTGTGAGTGAGTAAGTGAGTGAGTGTGAGTGAGTGGAGTTTGTACTGTGCTCTGTAGAGAGTGAGTGAGTGAATGATAGTGAGTGAGAGAGTGAGTGAGAGTGAGTAAGTGAGTGATAGTGAGTGTGAGTGAGTGAGTGAGAGTGAGTGAGTGAGTAAGTGAGTGTGAGTGTGAGTGAGTGAGTAAGTGAGTGATAGTGAGTGAGTGAGTAAGTGAGTGATAGTGAGTGATAGTGAGTGAGTGTGAGTGAGTGAGTGAGCGAGTGAGTAAGTGACGTGATAGTGAGTGATAGTGAGTGAGTGTGAGTGAGTGAGTGAGCGAGTGAGTAAGTGAGTGATAGTGAGTGATAGTGAGTGAGTGTGAGTGAGTGAGGTGAGCGAGTGAGTAAGTGAGTGATAGTGAGTGATAGGAGTGAGTGTGAGTGAGTGAGTGAGTGAGCGAGTGAGTAAGTGAGTGATAGTGAGTGATAGTGAGGTGAGTGTGAGTGAGTGAGTGAGCGAGTGAGTAAGTGAGTGATAGTGAGTGATAGTGAGTGAGTGTGAGTGAGTGAGTGAGCGAGTGAGTAAGTGAGTGATAGTGAGTGATAGTGAGTGAGTAAGTGAGTGAGTAAGTGAGTGAGTGAGGTAAGTGAGTGAGTAAGTGAGTAAGTGAGTAAGTGAGTGAGTGTGAGTGGAGTAAGTGAGTGAGTAAGTGAGTGAGTGAGTAAGTGAGTGTGAGTGAATGAGAGTAAGTGAGTGAGTAAGTGAGTGAGTAAGTGAGTGAGTAATGTGAGGTGAGCGAGTGAGTAAGTGAGTGAGTGAGTGAGTAAGTGAGTGAGTGAGTAAGTGAGTGAGTGAGTAAGTGAGTAAGTAAGTGAGTGAGCGAGTGAGTAAGTGAGTGAGTAAGTAAGTAAGTGAGTGTGAGTGAGTGAGTGAATGCGAGTGAGTGAGTAAGTGAGTGAGTAAGTGAGTGAGTAAGTGAGTGAGTGAGTAAGTGAGTGAGTAAGGAGTGAGGTGAGTAAGTGAGTGAGTAAGTGAGTAAGTGAGTGAGTAAGTGAGTAAGTGAGTGTGAGTGAATGAGAGTGAGTAAGTGAGTGATTAAGTAAGTGAGTGAGTAAGTGAGTGAGTAAGTGAGTGAGTGAGTAAGTGAGTGTGAGTGAATGAGAGTGAGTAAGTGAGTGAGTAAGTAAGTGAGTGAGTAAGTGAGTGAGTAAGTAAGTGAGTGAGTAAGTGAGTGAGTAAGTGAGTGAGCGAGTGAGTAAGTGAGTGAGTAAGTGAGTGAGTGAGTAAGTGAGTGAGTGAGTAAGTGAGTGAGTAAGTGAGTAAGTAAGTGAGTGCGAGTGAGTGAGTGAGTGAGTAAGTGAGTGAGTGAGTAAGTGAGTGAGCGAGTAAGTGAGTGAGTGAGTATGTGAGTGAGTGAGTAAGTGAGTGAGTAAGTGAGTAAGTAAGTGAGTGTGAGTGAGTGAGTAAGTGAGTGAGTGAGTAGAGAGTGAGTGAGTAAGTGAGTGAGTGAGTGTGAGTGAGTAAGTGAGTGAGTGAGCGAGTGAGTGAGTAAGTGAGTGAGAGTGAGTGAGAGTAAGTGAGTGAGTAAGTGAGTAAGTGAGTGAGTAAGTGAGTGAGCGAGTGAGTGAGTGAGTAAGTGAGTGAGTGAGTAAGTGAGTGTGAGTGAATGAGAGTGAGTAAGTGAGTGAGTAAGTGAGTGAGTGAGTAAGTGAGTGATAGTGAGTGTGAGCGAGTGAGTAGAGAGTGAGTGAGTAAGTGAGTAAGTGAGTGAGAGAGTGAGTAAGTGAGTGAGTAGAGAGTGTGCCCACACCACACGCCACTCATGTCGCCGCCGGCCGGATTCTTCCTGCAACGCGCTAATCGCAGCGCCACCGCTCCGCCGGGCCCCCATCGCCCCACCCAACGAACAGAGGAGCAGTGGGAGATCAATCGATAACGTACAAATTTTAATCCGAAATATCCATTGTGCTTCGCGACTCCAGTCTAGCAGGCAAACCACACGGGGTAGATATTAAAGTAAATAATGATGTCGTTCAATTTGTTTTAAATCACTTGCTTCTTTTGTGCCCGCAAATGTATTCCTAATCCATTATACCGGTGAACTTCCTGAATTAAAATGGACGCCTCCCCCAACTCTGAAGGCACACGTTGAACAGTGCTTGAAACCGAGCCCTGGGTCTGGGTGTCTATCTACAGAGGGGTTCACACTCTCTGGATTGGAGCCCTGGGTCTGGGTGTCTATCTACAGAGGGGTTCACACTCTCTGGGTTGAAGCCCTGGGTTTGGGTGTCTATCTACAAAGGGGTTCACACTCTCTGGGTTGGAGCCCTGGGTCTGGGTGTCTATCTACAGAGGGGTTCACAATCTCTGGGTTGAAGCCCTGGGTCTGGGTGTCTATCTACAGAGGGGTTCACACTCTCTGGGTTGGAGCCCTGGGTCTGGGTGTCTATCTACAGAGGGGTTCACACTCTCTGGGTTGGAGCCCTGGGTCTGGGTGTCTATCTACAGAGGGGCTCACAATCTCTGGATTGGAGCCCTGGGTCTGGGTGTCTATCTACAGAGGGGCTCACAATATTTGGGTTGAAGCCCTGGGTCTGGGTGTCTATCTACAGAGGGGCTCACAATCTTTGGGTTGAAGCCCTGGGTCTGGGTGTCTATCTACAGAGGGGCTCACAATCTCTGGGTTGAAGCCCTGGGTCTGGGTGTCTAACTACAGAGGGGTTCACACTCTCTGGATTGGAGCCCTGGGTCTGGGTGTCTATCTACAGAGGGGTTCACACTCTCTGGATTGGAGCCCTGGGTCTGGGTGTCTATCTACAGAAGGGTTCACACTCTCTGGATTGGAGCCCTGGGTCTGGGTGTCTATCTACAGAGGGGCTCGCTATCTCTGGGTTGGAGCCCTGAGTCTGGGTGTCTAGCTACAGAGGGGCTCACAATCTCTGGGTTGAAGCCCTGGGTCTGGGTGTCTATCTACAGGGGTTTCACAATATCTGGGTTGGAGAGCTGGGTCTTGGTGTCTATCTACAGAGGGGTTCACACTCTCTGGATTGGAGCCCTGGGTCTGGGTGTCTATCTACAGAGGAGTTCACAATCTCTGGGTTGAAGCCCTGGGTCTGGGTGTCTATCTACAGAGGGGCTCACAATCTTTGGGTTGAAGCCCTGGGTCTGGGTGTCTATCTACAGAGGGGCTCACAATCTCTGGATTGGAGCCCTGGGTCTGGGTGTCTATCTACAGAGGGGTTCACAATCTCTGGGTTGGAGCCCTGGGTCTGGGTGTCTATCTACAGAGGGGCTCGCAATCTTTGGGTTGAAGTCCTGGGTCTGGGTGTCTATCTACAGAGGGGTTCACAATCTCTGGGTTGAAGCCCTGGGTCTGGGTGTCTATCTACAGAGGGGCTCGCAATCTTTGGGTTGAAGCCCTGAGTCTGGGTGTCTATCTACAAAGGGGTTCACAATCTCTGGGTTGAAGCCCTGGGCCTGGGTGTCTATCTACAGAGGGGTTCACAATCTCTGGGTTGGAGCCCTGGGTCTGGGTGTCTATCTACAGAGGGGGTTACATTCTCTGGGTTGGAGCCCTGGGTCTGGGTGTCTATCTACAGAGGGGTTCACAATCTCTGGGTTGAAGCCCTGGGTCTGGGTGTCTATCTACAGAGGGGTTCACACTCTCTGGATTGGAGCCCTGGGTCTGGGTGTCTATCTACAGAGGGGTTCACACTCTCTGGGTTGAAGCCCTGGGTCTGGGTGTCTATCTACAGAGGGGTTCACACTCTCTGGATTGGAGCCCTGGGTCTGGGTGTCTATCTACAGAGGGGTTCACACTCTCTGGATTGGAGCCCTGGGTCTGGGTGTCTATCTACAGAGGGGCTCACAATCTTTGGGTTGAAGCCATGGGTCTGGGTGTCTATTTACAGAGGGGTTCACAATCTCTGGGTTGGAGCCCTGGGTCTGGGTGTCTATCTACAGAGGGGCTCACAATCTCTGGGTTGGAGAGCTGGGTCTGGGTGTCTATCTACAGAGGGGCTCACAATCTCTGGGTTGGAGCCCTGGGTCTGGGTGTCTATCTACAGAGGGGTTCACACTCTCTGGATTAGAGCCCTGGGTCTGGGTGTCTATCTACAGAGGGGTTCACAATCTCTGGATTGGATCCCTGGGTCTGGGTGTCTATCTACAGAGGAGTTCACAATCTCTGGGTTAAAGCCCTGGGTCTGGGTGTCTATCTACAGAGGGGTTCACACTCTCTGGATTGGAGCCCTGGGTCTGGGTGTCTATCTACAGAGGGGTTCACTCTCTCTGGATTGGAGCCCTGGGTCTGGGTGTCTATCTACAGAGGGGCTCACAATCTTTGGGTTGAAGCCATGGGTCTGGGTGTCTATCTACAGAGGGGCTCACAATCTCTGGATTGGAGCCCTGGGTCTGGGTGTCTATCTACAGAGGGGTTCACACTCTCTGGATTGGAGCCCTGGGTCTGGGTGTCTATCTACAGAGGGGTTCACACTCTCTGGATTGGAGCCCTGGGTCTGGGTGTCTATCTACAGAGGAGTTCACAATCTCTGGGTTGAAGCCCTGGGTCTGGGTGTCTATCTACAGAGGGGTTCACAATCTCTGGGTTGGAGCCCTGGGTCTGGGTGTCTATCTACAGAGGGGCTCACAATCTCTGGGTTGGAGCTCTGGGTCTGGGTGTCTATCTACAGAGGGGTTCACACTCTCTGGATTGGAGCCCTGGGTCTGGGTGTCTATCTACAGAGGAGTTCACAATCTCTGCGTTGAAGCCCTGGGTCTGGGTGTCTATCTACAGAGGGGTTCACACTCTCTGGATTGGAGCCCTGGGTCTGGGTGTCTATCTACAGAGGGGTTCACACTCTCTGGATTGGAGCCCTGGGTCTGGGTGTCTATCTACAGAGGGGCTCACAATCTTTGGGTTGAAGCCCTGGGTCTGGGTGTCTATCTACAGAGGGGCTCACAATCTCTGGATTGGAGCCCTGGGTCTGGGTGTCTATCTACAGAGGGGTTCACACTTTCTGGATTGGAGCCCTGGGTCTGGGTGTCTATCTACAGAGGGGTTCACACTCTCTGGATTGGAGCCCTGGGTCTGGGTGTCTATCTACAGAGGAGTTCACAATCTCTGGGTTGAAGCCCTGGGTCTGGGTGTCTATCTACAGAGGGGTTCACAATCTCTGGGTTGGAGCCCTGGGTCTGGGTGTCTATCTACAGAGGGGCTCACAATCTCTGGGTTGGAGCTCTGGGTCTGGGTGTCTATCTACAGAGGGGTTCACACTCTCTGGATTGGAGCCCTGGGTCTGGGTGTCTATCTACAGAGGAGTTCACAATCTCTGGGTTGAAGCCCTGGGTCTGGGTGTCTATCTACAGAGGGGTTCACAATCTCTGGATTGGAGCCCTGGGTCTGGGTGTCTATCTACAGAGGGGCTCACAATCTCTGGGTTGGAGCCCTGGGTCTGGGTGTCTATCTACAGAGGGGTTCACAATCTCTGGGTTGGAGCCCTGGGTCTGGGTGTCTATCTACAGAGGGGCTCACAATCTCTGGGTTGGAGCCCTGGGTCTGGGTGTCTATCTACAGAGGGGTTCACACTCTCTGGATTGGAGCCCTGGGTCTGGGTGTCTATCTACAGAGGAGTTCACAATCTCTGGGTTGAAGCCCTGGGTCTGGGTGTCTATCTACAGAGGGGTTCACACTTTCTGGATTGGAGCCCTGGGTCTGGGTGTCTATCTACAGAGGAGTTCACAATCTCTGGGTTGAAGCCCTGGGTCTGGGTGTCTATCTACAGAGGGGTTCACACTCTCTGGATTGGAGCCCTGGGTCTGGGTGTCTATCTACAGAGGGGTTCACACTCTCTGGATTGGAGCCCTGAGTCTGGGTGTCTATCTACAGAGGAGTTCACAATCTCTGGGTTGAAGCCCTGGGTCTGGGTGTCTATCTACAGAGGGGTTCACACTCTCTGGATTGGAGCCCTGGGTCTGGGTGTCTATCTACAGAGGAGTTCACAATCTCTGGGTTGAAGCCCTGGGTCTGGGTGTCTATCTACAGAGGGGCTCACAATCTCTGGGTTGGAGCCCTGGGTCTGGGTGTCTATCTACAGAGGGGGTCACAATCTCTGGGTTGGAGCCCTGGGTCTGGGTGTCTATCTACAGAGGGGTTCACAATCTCTGGGTTGGAGCCCTGGGTCTGGGTGTCTATCTACAAAGGGGCTCACAATCTCTGGGTTGGAGAGCTGGGTCTGGGTGTCTATCTACAGAGGGGCTCACAATCTCTGGGTTGGAGCCCTGGGTCTGGGTGTCTATCTACAGAGGGGCTCACAATCTCTGGGTTGAAGCCCTGGGTCTGGGTGTCTATCTACAGAGGGGCTCACAATCTTTGGGTTGAAGCCCTGGGTCTGGGTGTCTATCTACAGAGGGTTTCACAATCTCTGGGTTGAAGCCCTGGGTCTGGGTGTCTATCTACAGAGGGGTTCACAATCTCTGGGTTGGAGCCCTGCGTCTGGGTGTCTATCTACAGAGGGCTTCACAATCTCTGGGTTGGAGCCCTGGGTCTGGGTGTCTATCTACAGAGGGGCTCACAATCTCTGGGTTGGAGCCCTGGGTCTGGGTGTCTATCTACAGAGGGGCTCACAATCTCTGGGTTGAAGCCCTGGGTCTGGGTGTCTATCTACAGGGGTTTCACAATATCTGGGTTGGAGAGCTGGGTCTTGGTGTCTATCTACAGAGGGCCTCACAATCTCTGGGTTGAAGCCCTGGGTCTGGGTGTCTATCTACAGAGAGCTTCACAATCTCTGGGTCACAATCTCTGGGTCGAAGTCCTGGGTCTGGCTGTCTCTTTCTCTCTCTACAGGGTTTAACAAAACGAAAAAAAAAATAGCGTATTATTAATGTTCCGAATTATATACATGCGCGCGCATTTTCATTTCCACAGTTTTGTGTCGGCACGAGCAGTTTCTCTCTCTCTCGCGCTCGCTGCCACGCCGCAGACGCCACGGGCACGCGCCCCTTGGGTTAACGCGGCACAAAACGCGCCACGCAGAATGGAATTGAGGGTGGAGGAGTCCAGTTCACCGGCTGTGATGGAAATCATTCTCATCGACGCAGCATCTATTAGAGAGAGGGGGTGGGGGGGGGGGGGCTTCATGAAAAAATAAGAAGAGCAGGAGGAGGATTTCTTGAGAGCAAAAATCGATGTTGGAATCCAATTACCCTTCATTTGGGACGAATTCAAGCGGCCCCCCCTCACCCCCCTCCACCCCCCTTCCCCCAGCTTTGGTGCAGTGTTGGAGATCTCCAATGAGAGACACGAGACCCGCTCCGTGTGGACTTGACGTGGCGTGACGGTCTAACACAACGCTGCCTCCACCACCACCCCTCTCTCATCATCATCACGGTGGCTAGGAGATGTTAACTACCTCGCCTGGTGTGCAGGAGGTCGTGGGTTCGATCCCGACCCTGACGCCTGCTGCTGTGTATTTGGAGTTTGCGTGTCTCTTTCTCTCATCATCATCACGGTGGCTAGGAGATGTTAACTACCTCGCCTGGTGTGCAGGAGGTCGTGGGTTCGATCACGACCCTGACGCCTGCTGCTGTATATTTGGAGTTTGCGTGTCTCTCTCTCTCTCATCATCATCATGGTGGCTAGGAGATGTTAACTACCTCGCCTGGTGTGCAGGAGGTCGTGGGTTCGATCGCAACCCTGACGCCTGCTGCTGTGTATTTGGAGTTTGCGTGTCTCTCTCTCTCATCATCATCACGGTGGCTAGGAGATGTTAACTACCTCGCCTGGTGTGCAGGAGGTCGTGGGTTCGATCCCGACCCTGACGCCTACTGCTGTGTATTTGGAGTTTGCGTGTCTTTCTCTCATCATCATCACGATGGCTAGGAGATGTTGACTACCTCGCCTGGTGTGCAGGAGGTCGTGGGTTCGATCGCGACCCTGACGCCTGCTGCTGTATATTTGGAGTTTGCGTGTCTCTCTCTCTCTCTCATCATCATCATTATCACGGTGACTAAGAGATGTTAACTACCTCGCCTGGTGTACAGGAGGTCGTGGGTTCAATCCTGACCCTGACACCTGCTGCTGTGTATTTGGAGTTTGCGTGTCTCTTTCTCATCATCATCACGCTGGCTAGGAGATGTTAACTACCTCGCCTGGTGTGCAGGAGGTCGTGGGTTCGATCCCGACCCTGACGCCTGCTGCTGTATATTTGGAGTTCGCGTGTCTCTCTCTATCCTCATGGTCGCGTGGATTTTCTCCGGGTCCTGCGGGTTTCCCCTCCACGTTTAGTATCGACGTAACGCGTTCAGAGTTTTTTGGCCGCCGCTTTAAATTTCCACGCGATGATGATGACGACGACGACGATAAAATCACTTCGTTGGGCAATCATTTGCGAAAGCCACGTCGCTTTTGGAAAACAAAAATAAAGCTACGTGGCTTCTGTTAGTTTTAAATTTCGATTTAAAGCTTTCCTGGCTGCAGGGATTCATATTCTTGATTCTTTCGGTAAAGTCACGTAGAAGGGAAATAATAAAATAATAAAAATACAACAATAAAACTATTCTTTGGTTCTTTCGGTAAAGTCACGTACAAAGATAGAATAATAAATTAAATACTAGCATACGACGTTTCGATTGCAACACAAGCAATCATCATCAGGTGTAAATGAAATAGGAACACAAATATAGTATACTTAGAAATGCAATGTAATACAACAGAGAGTCGGATAACATAACAGTCAACACCCTCTCTGGTTGATTACGTTCTTCCTGAGAATGCTAAATTGACTGTTATGTTATCCGACTCTCTGTTGTATAACAATAAAATGCTCACGACGTTTCGACTGCAACACAAGCAATCATCATCAGGTGTGAAAACCACGGCAAGAAAATTTGAAAAAAGTGTCGATTTTTTCTCAACCGCCAGTTGCTGTCCGTGGTGCTGACGTTAAGAAACAAAACGCCATTTTTTTCAAATTTTCTTGCCGTGGGTTTCACACCTGATGATGATTGCTTGTGTTGCAGTCGAAACGTCGTGAGCATTTTATTGTTATACAACAGAGAGTCGGATAACATAACAGTCAATTTAGCATTCTCAGGAAGAACGTAATCAACCAGAGAGGGTGTTGACTGTTATGTTATCCGACTCTCTGTTGTATTACATTGCATTTCTAAGTATACTAGATTTGTGTTTCTATTTCATTTACACCTGATGATGATTGCTTGTGTTGCAATCGAAACGTCGTGAGAATTTTATTGTTTGATATTTTTATTATTTTATTATTTCCCTTCTACGTGACTTTACCGAAAGAACCAAGACAACGTTAGTTTAATCTTCTTGGTTCTATCGGTAAAGTCACGTAGAAGGGAAGTAATAAAATACTAAAAATAAAACATGAAATTTAAATTGTATTATTAATTTTATTTTATTATGTTTTATTTTTATTATTTTATTATTTCCCTTTATTAATTTTATTTTATTATGTTTTATTTTTATTATTTTATTATTTCCCTTCTACGTGACTTTACCGAAAGAACCAAGAAGATGAATCCCTGCAGTCACGAAAGCTTTAAATCGAAATCTAATGCCAGTTTCGTTCATCTCGTGTCGCGTTGCAAACATTCGCCGTCCGAAGCCCCATCCCCCAAACCTCCTCCAGTTCCTCTCCGCGAGCCTCAGCCACCTCTTCCCCCATCGCCCCATTTCTCTCCCTCTTTCCTTCACCCCCTCGACCCCTTCCCCTCCCTCCCCTCCACCCCTTTCGTGATCCCCAAAGTGACCCCCCGAAATCGTTGTCACGCGTTCCTTTAAAACCCTCGCAGAACGCCCCCCCCTCCCCCCTTCAATCTCAATCATTCCAATGAACCGCTTCGCAAAAGCTGCGTCGGGTGTCACGTGGCCGAAGGCGCTGAGTCGAGATTAGAGTTAATTAGAATCTACATCGGTAGAGATGACAATTCATCCAGCGATGCGGTATGAAGCGTAAAAAAACGACGTGAAACGCTTCTCAGCGCCCTTACTCACTCTCACTCTCTCTCACTCACTCTCTCACTCACTCTCTCACTCACTCACTCTCTCTCTCACTCTCTCACTCACTCACTCTCTCACTCACACTCTCACTCTCTCACTCTCTCACTCACTCTCACTCTCTCACTCTCTCACTCTCTCACTCACTCACACTCTCTCACTCACTCACTCACTCTCACACTCACTCACTCATACTCTCACTCACTCTCTCACTCTCTCACTCTCTCACTCTCTCTCTCACTCACACTCTCTCTTATTCACTCACTCACTCTCTCACTCTCTTATTCACTCACTCACTCACTCTCACACTCACTCACTCACTCTCTCACTCACACTCTCTCACTCACTCTCTCTCACTCTCACACTCACTCTCTCACTCACTCTCACTCACTCACACTCTCTCACTCACTCTCACTCACTCACTCTCTCACTCACACTCTCACTCACTCACTCTCACTCACTCACTCTCACACTCACTCACTCACTCTCACTCTCTCACTCACTCTCACACTCTCTCACTCACTCTCACACTCACTCACTCACTCGCTCTCACTCACTCTCACACTCACTCACACACTCACACTCTCTCACTCACTCTCACTCACTCTCTCACTCACTCACTCACTCACTCTCTCTCACTCTCACTCTCTCACTCACTCTCTCGCTCACTCTCTCTCTCACTCACTCTCTCACACTCACTCACTCTCTCTCTCACTCTCTCACTCACTCTCTCTCACTCTCACTCTCACTCTCTCACTCACTCTCTCTCACACTCACTCTCACACTCACTCGCTCACTCACTCACTCTCTCACTCACTCTCTCACTCACTCTCTCACTCACTCTCTCTCACTCTCACACTCACTCTCTCACTCTCTCACACTCACTCTCACTCACACTTTCTCACTCACTCTCACACTCTCACTCTCACTCACTCTCACACTCACTCGCCACTCGCTCTCACTCACTCTCACACTCACTCTCTCACTCACTCTCTCACTCACTCACACTCACACTCACTCACACACTCTCACTCACTCTCACACTCACTCACTCTCACACTCACTCTCACACTCACTCTCTCACTCACACTCTCACTCACTCACACTCACACACTCACACTCTCTCACTCACTCTCTCACTCACTCACTCTCCCACTCACTTTCACACTCACTCTCTCACTCATTCTCTCACTCATTCTCTCTCACACTCACTCACTCTCTCTCACTCACTCACACTCACACTCACTCTCACACTCACTCACTCACTCTCTCACTCACTCACTCTCTCACTCTCTCACTCACTCTCTCACTCACACTCACACACTCACACTCTCTCACTCACTCTCTCACTCACTCACTCACTCTCTCACTCACTTTCACACTCACTCTCACACTCACTCTCTCACTCACTCTCTCACTCACTCTCTCACTCACTCACTCTCTCACTCACTTTCACACTCACTCTCACACTCACTCACTCTCTCTCACTCAAGGTTCTGCGTTTGCCAACTTTAAAAAAAGATAAATAATGATAAATATTATTATTATAATTGACAGCGCACACTCATTGCGAATCGTCGCCAAATATTGGTGGTGGGTATGTGGTGGGAAGCCTAGCGGGACCTTTCCGGAAAACAACAAAAGCGTCGCGATTCTAATGCTCTCGTGATTATCGTGATCAAAGGCAGTGTAATTATCATCTGCATCATGAGTCTCAACAAGGGTACATTCATGCAACTCGTTTAAATCAAACGGTGCACTCTCATATGATCAAAAGGTGGTGAGATGTTAACTACCTCGCCTGGTGAGGAGGAGGGCGTGGGTTCGATCCCGACCCTGACGCCTGCTGCTGTATATTTGAAGTTTGCGTGTCTCTCTCTCCCTGTGGTGAGATATTAACTACCTCGCCTGATTATACTACATGTGTAGTAGCTACTACTACACGTGTAGTAGCTACTACACGTGTAGTAGTAGTAGCTACTACACGTGTAGTAGCTACTACTACTACTACATGTGTAGTAGTAGTACTACACGTGTAGTAGTAGTAGCTACTACACATGTAGTAGCTACTACTACTACTACACGTGTAGTAGTAGCTACTACACGTGTAGTGATTATCGTGATCAAAGGCAGTGTACTACTACACGTGTAGTAGCTACTACACGTGTAGTAGTAGTAGCTACTACACGTGTAGTAGCTACTACATATGTAGTAGCTACTACACGTGTAGTAGTAGTAGCTACTACTACACGTGTAGTAGTAGCTACTACACGTGTAGTAGCTACTACTACTACACGTGTAGTAGCTACGGGCCTCGCACTTTCAAGGGCCCCGCGCTAAATGCTTTCAAGCTATCAATTCCGGTTCGGTGATTCTGCACTTGCTCTATTACTATAGTACTATACCGCCTTCGACTTTTACGAACGACCACTGGGTGTTCAAGGTTATCGAAATGAAAAAAAAATACTTTACTATGCAAGTTAAAAAAAATTGAGTTTTAATATTTTCGTGTTTTTTTAAATCCTTTATATTAAGTTCACTTGCTTGCTTGCTTACGACCGTGCAAATATTTCGGTCGTTTTTAACCCACTTCCCGTGATCCAATCGAGCTGACATTTTGCACACAGACTCGTTGTGTGTGACAATTAATTTTTGTGAAAATTTTTTTCCACATTTTTACACTGTTTAGGGAAATAAAAAAAAAAAAGTAATTACCAATTGCTTAATGGTGGCAGACAATCATCTGACCCATAGGTGGCAGCCATCTCAAGCCAGAGGACGAGAGAACTCTAGCCGCCCGTATATAAAGGATTTATAGTGAAAAACTTTGTTTTTACGGGTGAATTTTTTTTAAATTCAGGGTCACTTAATAACACGTGCTACAGGCCGCGCACTAACTTAGTCCGGCACTGAATGTACTTTTTTTGTTTGTGGCTCCATAGTGGAGCGGATGAATCACGTAGATTCGGGGGGGGGGGGGTGTTGGGGTTGGGAGGGAAATGGTGAGACGGGCCTATGTAATCATTCCTACAATCGCTTACGAGAGGCTGGGTGGTCTTCTTGGTTTTTTCGGTAAAGTCACGTAGAAGGGAAGTAATAAAATAATAAAAATAAAACATAATAAAATAAGTGAAAATTATTTTTCTTCTTGGTTCTTTCGGTAAAGTCACGTAGAAGGGAAGTAATAAAATAATAAAAATAAAACAGAATAAAATAAGTGAAAATTATTTTTCTTCTTGGTTCTTTCGGTAAAGTCACGTAGAAGGGAAGTAATAAAATAATAAAAATAAAACATAATAAAATAATTCTCACGACGTTTCGGCCACAACGCAAGCAGCCGTCCTCAGGTGGAGAACAGGTCTGTCAAGTAGACAGAGTCTGAATGGCTGAGTGGTGTTGAGACACCTTTGGTCGACTTAATCTCCGTCGCAGGCACAGTTCACGAACAACTCCTTTCATCCTGAAGGAGACATTCCGATTTCTACACGCGCGCGTGTGTGTTTGTATGTATGTCTGTGTGTGTGTATGTCTGTGTGTGTATGTCTGTGTGTGTGTGTATGTCTGTGTGTATCTCTGTGTGTGTATGTGTGTGTATGTCTGTGTGTATGTCTGTGTGTGTATGTCTCTGTGTGTGTGTATGTGTGTGTATGTCTGTGTGTGTGTATGTCTGTGTGTGTATGTCTGTGTGTGTGTGTATGTCTGTGTGTATCTCTGTGTGTGTATGTGTGTGTATGTCTGTGTGTATGTCTGTGTGTATGTCTCTGTGTGTGTGTATGTGTGTGTATGTCTGTGTGTGTATGTCTGTGTGTGTGTATGTGTGTGTATGTCTGTGTGTGTATGTCTGTGTGTGTATGTGTGTGTATGTCTGTGTGTATGTGTGTGTATGTCTGTGTGTGTGTATGTGTGTGTATGTCTGTGTGTGTATGTCTGTGTGTGTATGTCTGTGTATGTGTGTGTCTGTGTGTATGTGTGTGTGGGGAGTGGGTGTGTAGCGGTTAGCGCGCTGCGCTACGAACCTGGCGACCCGGGTTCGATTTCCGCTCACAGTCAACACCGGTCCTGGGTCTCCCCTAGGTCGACTCAGCCTCAAATGAGTACCTGGTGCGGTGTGTAATAAACATCGTCACTGGGGAGATAAAGGCGGCCGGGCGTGGTGCTGGCCACCCACCCCCTCGTGTGCCGTGCCGGCATTCATAGGTGCTACTCGCTAACAGCACTTGCCCCAGCAGTCTGTTAAGGGTATACGGGGGATCTTTATCTTTGTGTGTGATTTGGGGAGCGGTGGTGTAACGGTTAGCGCTACGAACCTGGCTACCCGGATTCAATTCCCACTCACGGCCAACAGCGGTGCCGAATATCTGAACCGGTCCTGGGCCTCCCCTAGGTCGACTCAGCCTCAAATGAGTACCTGGCGCGGTGTGTAGTAAACATCGTCACTGGGAAGACAAAGGCGGCCGAGCGTGGTGTTGGCCACCCACCCGCTCGTGTGCCGTGCCGTTCTTCATAGGTGCTGCTCGCTAACAGCACTTGCCCCAGCAGTCTGTTGCAGGCTACCCGGGGTGGGGGGGGGGGCTTTGTCTTTGTTGTGTGTGTGAGCTCACGCGCGCGCCTTTGGGGAATTAATTCTCTCGCTTTGATCCCGTAACATCAACACTTTCACGCCCGCTCGCGTCCTTCTTGCAGATTAAAATCACAATATCCAGACGCGCTCAAAATAACAATGGCATCATCAACACGAGGGGTGCGTTCGCGGACGATTCGTTCGCCTGGGTATTGAGCCGGGGACTGTAGTTTTGGTCTGGGTTCAAGACCTGGGTCTGGGTGTGTGTCTCTCTCTCTCAGAGACAAACCGAGCCATCACTGCTAAGGCACTGGGTTCAATGTCTGGGTCTGGGTGTCTCTCTCTCTCTCTCAAAGACAAACTGCTCAGGCACTGGGTTCGAGACCTGGGTATGTGTCTCTCTCTCTCTCAAGAGACAAACCGAGCCATCAGTGCTAAGGCACTGGGTTCAAGACCTGGGTCTGGGTGTCTCTCTCTCTCTCAGAGACAAACTGCTCAGGCACTGGGTTCAAGACCTGGGTCTGTGTGTCTCTCTCTCTCTCTCTCAGAGACAAACTGCTCAGGCACTGGGTTCAATGTCTGGGTCTGGGTGTCTCTCTCTCTCTCTCAAAGACAAACTGCTCAGGCACTGGGTTCAAGACCTGGGTCTGTGTGTGTCTCTCTCTCAGAGGCACACTGCTAAGCCACTAGGTTCAAGACCTGGGTCTGGGTGTCTCTCTCTCTCAAAGACAAACTGTTCAGGCACTGGGTTCAAGACCTGGGTCTGTGTGTGTCTCTCTCTCAGAGACAAACCGAGCCATCACTGCTAAGGCACTGGGTTCAAGACCTGGGTCTGGGTGTCTCTCTCAAGGGGTTCATAGTGGCTTTGTCAGAATCACTGCGTCAACAATATAGTAGTAAGAACTTGGGTTCAATGCCTGGGTCTGGGTGTCTCTCTCTCTCTCTCAAGGGGTTCATAATGACCTTGTCAGAACCACTGCGTCAACAACGTAGTAGTGAGAAGCTGGATTCAATGCCTGGGTCTGGATGTCTCTCTCTCTCTCTCAAGGGGTTCATAATGACCTTGTCAGAACCACTGCGTCAACAGAATAGTAGTAAGAACTTGGGTTCAATGCCTGGGTCTGGGTGTCTCTCTCTCTCTCAAGGGGTTCATAATGACCTTGTCAGAACCACTGCGTCAACAACGTAGTAGTGAGAAGCTGGATTCAATGCCTGGGTCTGGATGTCTCTCTCTCTCTCTCAAGGGGTTCATAATGACCTTGTCAGAATCACTGCGTCAACAGAATAGTAGTGAGAACCTGGGTTCAAGACCTGGGTCTGGGTGTCTATCTATCTCTCTCTTCAAGGGTCCATAATGATCTTGTCAGAATCACTGAGCCAGCCAGCATTCATCTTTTTGGTTCTTTCGGTAAAGTCACGTAGAAGGGAAGTAATATTATTTTATTATTTCCCTTCTACGTGACTTTACCGAAAGAACCAAGAAGATGAATCCCTGCAGTCACGAAAGCTTTAAATCGAAATCCAGCCAGCATTGCTGAGAACCTGGGTTCAAGATCCGGACGTGAAATCCCCAATCGTAAAAAAAAAATGCATCAAATTAATATTAAACGCCTCGGTTTTCTATACGTGGTAATTGCCAGCCACAGAATGAGTTTAAAAAAAACGTCGTAAGCGCTTCATGAGCGTGTCACGCCCATCCCCTCCTCACTTTCTTACTCACTCACTCTCACTCACACTCACTCTCTCACTCTCTCACTCACTCTCACTAACTCACTTTCTTACTCACTCTCTCACTCTCTCTCACTCACACTCACACTATCTAACACTCACTCTCTCACTCTCTCACTCACTCTCACTAACTCACTTTCTTACTCACTCACTCTCACTCTCACTCACTCTCACTAACTCACTTTCTTACTCACTCTCTCACTCTCACTCACTCTCACTTTCACACTCTCACACTATCTCACACTCACTCACTCACTCACTTTCTCACTCACTCACTCTCACACTCTCTCACTCACTCTCACCCACTCTCACACTGACTCTCACTATCACTCACTCACTCACTCTCACCCACACTCACTCACTCTCACCCACACTCACTCTCACTCACTTTCACTCTCACTCACTCACTTTCACTCTCACTCACTCACTGTCACTCTCACTCACTCACTGTCACTCTCACTCACTCACTGTCACTCTCACTCACTCACTGTCACTCTCACTCACTCACTGTCACTCTCACTCACTCACTGTCACTCTCACTCACTCACTCACTCTCACACTCTCTCACTCACTCTCACCCACTCTCACACTGACTCTCACTATCACTCACTCACTCACTCTCACCCACACTCACACTCACTCACTCTCACTCACTTTCACACTCACTCTCTCACTCAGTCACTCTCACTCTCTCACTCACTTTCTCACTCACTCTCTCACTCACTCTCTCACTCTCTCACTCACTCTCTCACTCACTCTCACTCTCTGTCTCACTCACTCACTCACTCTCTCACTCACTCTCTCACTCACTCTCTCACTCTCTCACTCACTCTCTCACTCACTCTCTCACTCTCTCTCTCACTCTCTCACTCACTCTCTCTCACACTCACTCACTCACTCCTCTCACTCACACTCACTCACTCCCCTCACTCTCTCTCACACTCACTCTCTCACTCACTCACACTCTCACTCACTCTCACTCACTCGCTCACTCTCTCACTCACTCTCTCATTCACGCTCACACTCACTCATTCTCTCACTCTCTCTCACTAACTCACTCTCTCACACTCACTCTCTCACTCTCTCACTCACTCTCTCACTCTCTCACTTACTCACTCTCTCTCATACTCACTCTCACACTCACTCACTCTCTCACTCACTCACACTCTCACTCACTCTCACTCACACTCACTCTCTCACTCACTCTCTCTCACACTCACTCTCTCACTCACTCACACTCTCACTCACTCTCACTCACTCGCTCACTCTCTCACTCACTCTCTCATTCACTCTCACACTCACTCATTCTCTCACTCTCTCTCACTAACTCACTCTCTCACACTCACTCTCTCACTCTCTCACTCACTCTCACTCACTCTCACTCACTTACTCACTCTCTCTCACTCTCACTGTCACTCACACTCACTCACTCACTCTCTCACTGTCTCTCACTCTCACCGTGGTTCATTCTCTCACGACCCACGATCAACACGCACGCCGAACATCAACGCAGGACATTAATGTGACGACGACCACCATGGCGATGATTGTTATCGACAATTGTTTGCGCCCGCGACGGGGGAAAAATGTCAAACTCCTAATTTTGTGTGTTAACACGTGAGCCTTCGCCAGTGAATGCCATCCATAATATGGTTGTTGTTGTTGTTGTTGTAAATGTTGTGGCTTGGCTCTCCAACACACAACAACCGGCGCGCTGTACCGGTGACGAATTGGCCACGTTCTGTTTACGTGACACAATCCTTGCTGGTTGGCTGTGTCGGGTGGTGGAGGCTTTGACGACACATTCATATTTTGACTTCTTTTTTGTGCAAAAAATTTGAGATTTTTGTTTTTATCTCTGCCCCCCCTCCCCTCCCCTCCCCCCCAATTGCCCACGACGTTTAGCATCAAATCAAATTTCGGTGTTCAGATTTTATTTCGCGTTAGCGCGGCCGAGCAAAAAAACAAATTTGAGTTCGCAAATGTAATATTACAGATTATTGTTGATGTTGATTATCATCATGAAAATAAGTATTATCATTTCCTCCCCCTCCTACTCCACCCACCCCCACCCCACCCCGCTGCTGCTGCTGCTGATGATGCTGCTGATGCTGCTGATGATGCTGCTGCTGATGATGATGCTGCTGCTGATGATGCTGCTGCTACTGATGATGATGATGCTGCTACTGATGATGCTGATGCTGCTGATGATGCTGCTGCTGATGCTGCTGCTGATGATGCTGATGCTGATGCTGCTGATGATGCTGCTGATGCTGCTGATGATGATGCTGCTGCTGCTGATGATGCTGCTAATGCTGCTACTGATGATGATGCTGCTACTGATGATGTTGCTGCTGCTACTGCTGATGCTGCTGCTGATGATGCTGCTGCTGCTGCTGCTGATGATGATGCTGCTGCTGATGCTGCTGCTGATGCTGCTGCTGATCCTGCTGCGTGCAGTGTAGAGGTTAGCGCAACGCTGCACTACAAATCGTTTTACGTTGATTATGACGTGGAATTGAAGCTGATGGCTTGATGCACTCACAAATGTATTTTAGTTTGTTTGGTACGAAGCAGATTGGAGGTTAAGGTGCAAAACATGCACGCCTGCTGCTGTATATTTGGAATTTGCGTCTCTCTCTCTCATCATCATTACGGTGGCTAGGAGATGTTAACTACCTCGCCTGGTGTCCAGGAGGTCGTGGGTTCGATCCCGACCCTGACGCCTGCTGCTGTATATTTGGAGTTTGCGTGTCTCTCTCTCTCTCATCATCATCACGGTGGCTAGGAGATGTTAACTACCTCGCCTGGTGTCCAGGAGGTCGTGTGTTCGATCCCGACCCTGACGCCTGCTGCTGTGTATTTGGAGTTTGCGTCTCTCTCTTCCCGTGGTCGCGTGGATTTTTTTTCTCCGGATCCTCCGGTTTTGCCCTTCGACGTTTCGAATCAACATCACCACGCGTTTGGAGTATTTGGCTGCTGTACATTTGCACGTGACGATGATTACGATAAGCTGAGCTATCATTTGTGATATTAAGGTCGCTTCTGAAAGAAAAAAAACATCCAATAGCTCAGTGAGGCCTTAGCTGGTAAAATAAAATAGTTGAGAATTATCTGAGAACTTTGTGTTGCTGTTGCTGCTGCCAGTAGCAATGTCTCTATGTCTCTCGCTCAGGGGGGCTCATAATGACAGGGTCAGCAGTGTTGATGGTCTGGGTTCGAGTCGGGGTCTGGGTGTCTCTCTCTCTCTCAGGGGGTTCATGATGAGTGTGTTGGTGACGCTGAGGCTGCAGTGTTGATGGTCTGGGTTCGAGTCGGGGGTCTGGGTGTCTCTCTCTCTCTCAGGGGGTTCATGATGAGTGTGTTGGTGACACTGAGGCTGCAGTGTTGATGGTCTGGGTTCGAGTCGGGTGTCTGGGTCTCTCTCTCTCTCAGGGGGTTCATGATGAGTGTGTTGGTGACGCTGAGGCTGCAGTGTTGATGGTCTGGGTTCGAGTCGGGGGTCTGGGTGTCTCTCTCTCTCTCTCAGGGGGTTCATGATGAGTGTGTTGGTGACTCTGAGGCTGCAGTGTTGATGGTCTGGGTTCGAGTCGGGGGTCTGGGTGTCTCTCTCTCTCTCAGGGGGTGCATGATGAGTGTGTTGGTCACACTGAGGCTGCAGTGTTGATGGTCTGGGTTCGAGTCAGGGTCTGGGTGTCTCTCTCTCTCTCAGGGGTTCATAATGAGTGTGTTGGTGGTGATAATGGCTTGATCAAAATCCCCGAGTCATCACTTCTGAAAGTAATACCTTTAAAAAAACATATTTTTTTTTACTCGTGTATGCGAAGTGCTGTGGATTATTAAGCACCGACTCATGCTGCTGCTGCTGCTGCTTCTTAAGTATGAAGGGTCGCGGCTGTGAGGAGCTCTGTGTGATATTCACAACGACCGCATTCATTACCACCGCGCCAAGTCTCCGTTAATCAACGTTATGGCCTCTTCGTTCTCAAAGCTGCCATTTGTTCAAATTATATGCGCGAATAAAAATGTAATGCAATGCTGTTGTGCTTAAGTGTTGTTCCTTCTCGCTCTCTCTTTCTCTCTGTCTGCGAGTCTATGTGTTTCTGTGTGAGTCTGTGGGTTTCTGTGTGAGTCTATGGGTCTATGTGTGACTCTATGGGTCTCTGTGTGAGTCTATGAGTCTCTGTGTGAGTCTATGTGTGAGTCTATGGGTCTTTGTGTGAGTCTGTGGATTTCTGCGTGAGTCTATGGATTTCTGTGCGAATCTATGGGTTTCTGTGTGTGAGTCTATGGGTCTCTGTGTGAGTCTATGGGTCTGTGTGAGTCTATGGGTCTCTGTGTGAGTCTGTGGGTCTCTGTGAGTCTATGGGTCTCTGTGCGAGTCTACGGGTCTCTGCGTGATTCTATGGGTTTCTGCGTGAGTGTGTGTGAGTCTATGGGTCTCTGTGTGAGTCTGTGGGTTTCTGTGTGAGTCTATGGGTCTATGTGTGAGTCTATGGGTCTTTGTGTGAGTCTATGGGTCTCTGTGTGAGTCTATGGGTCTCTGTGTGAGTCTATGAGTCTCTGTGCGAGTCTACGGGTCTCTGCGTTATTCTATGGATTTCTGTGCGAGTCTACGGGTCTCTGTGTGAGTCTGTGGGTTTCTGTGTGAGTCTATGGGTCTATGTGTGAGTCTATGGGTCTATGTGTGAGTCTATGGGTCTCTGTGTGAGTCTATGGGTCTCTGTGTGAGTCTATGGGTCTTGGTGTGAGTTTATGGGTCTCTGTTTGAGTCTATGGGTCTCTGTGTGAGTCTATGGGTCTCTGTGTGTGAGTCTATGGGTCTCTGTGTGAGTCTATGGGTCTCTGTGTGCGTCTATGGGTCTCTGTGTGAGTCTATGGGTCTCTGTGTGAGTCTGTGGGTCTCTGTGTATGAGTCTATGGGTCTCTGTGTGCGTCTATGGGTCTCTGTGTGAGTCTATGATTTTCTGTGTGAGTCTATGGGTCTCTGTGTGAGTCTATGATTTTCTGTGTGAGTCTATGGGTCTCTGTGTGAGTCTATGATTTTCTGTGTGAGTCTATGGGTCTCTGTGTGAGTCTATGGTTTTCTGCGTGAGTCTATGGGTCTCTGTGTGAGTCTGTGGGTCTCTGTGTTAGTCTATGTGTCTCTGTGTGAGTCTATGGGTCTCTGTGTGAGTTTATGGGTCTCTGTGTGAGTCTATGGGTCTCTGTGTGAGTCTATGGGTCTCTTTATGAGTCTACGGGTCTCTGTGTGAGTCTATGGGTCTCTTTATGAGTCTACGGGTCTCTGTGTGAGTCTATGGGTCTCTGTGTGAGTCTATGGGTCTCTGTATGAGTCTATAGGTTACCGGGCTTAGTCAATCAACCCATTTTAAACTAGAATTGACCAGGTAACGTTCACTGAGCTATGTAGCTCTTTTTTCAGAAGCGACTTATCATGATCATCACGTGGAAATTTAAAACAGCGGCCAAATACTCTGAACGCGTGGCGACGTTGCTTCTAAATGTGGAGGGGAAAATCTGAAGATCCAGGGAAGAATTCACGCGACCACAGGGAGAGAGAAATAGAGAGACACGCAAACTCCAAATACACAGCAGCAGGCGTTAGGATCGGGATCGAACCCACGACCTCCTGTACACCAGGCGAGGTAGTTAACATCTCCTAGCCACCGTGATGATGATGAGAGGGAGAGACACGCAAACTCCAAAAATACAGCAGCAGGCGTCAGGGTCGGGATCCAACCCACGACCTCCTGCACACCAGGCGAGGTAGTTAACATCTCATAGCCACCGTGATGATGATGAGAGAGAGAGACACGCAAACTCCAAATACACAGCAGCAGGCGTCAGAGTCGGGATCCAACCCACGACCTCCTGCACACCAGGCGAGGTAGTTAACATCTCCTAGCCACCGTGATGATGATGATGAGAGAGAGACACACAAACTCCAAATATACAGCAGCAGGCGTCAGGGTCGGGATCGAACCCACGACCTCCTGCACACCAGGCGAGGTAGTTAACATCTCATAGCCACCGTGATGATGATGAGAGGGAGAGACACGCAAACTCCAAATACACAGCAGCAGGCGTCAGGGTCGGGATCGAACCCACGACCTCCTGCACACCAGGCGAGGTAGTTAACATCTCCTAGCCACCGTGATGATGATGAGAGAGAGAGACACGCAAACTCCAAATACACAGCAGCAGGCGTCAGGGTCGGGATCCAACCCACGACCTCCTGCACACCAGGCGAGGTAGTTAACATCTCCTAGCCACCACCACCTTGACAGCGGCAGCCAGGGACCCCCTCAGCCGTTCTCCGACCCCCTGGGGTCCGACCGTGACCTCCCGTGACCTCCCGTGACCTCCCTGTGACCTCCCGTGACCTCCTGAGATTGTACGCTTTACCCACAAGTGTTGCATTGTCTTGGGCGTGATGAGCCCCCACCCCCCACCCCCCCTCCCCCACACGCCCCCCCCACCCCCCCTCCCCCACACGCCCCCCTCACCCCCCCCACCCACCCCCCCGTGTCGATCACCGCCATCCAGGGCCCATCAGCGGTTAATTGGCAAAAAAGGAAAAAAAAAATCGATCGAGCCATCGATCGATCGATCGGTCGGTCATCGATTCCGTTCCATTTGAGACGGCTTGCAGCGCGATCAACGTCTCTCTCTCGAGCCAGCCTGAGTCGCTCATCTCTACCAGAGGCTCCGAGCCGGCGTTGGAAATTCCACTTTATCATGGAACGGGAGGGGGGCATGGTATCCACGGGAAGGGCCTGTTGATCTTCTTGGTTCTTTCGGTAAAGTCACGTAGAAGGGAAATTATAAAATAATGAAAATTAAACAATAAAATAATTCTCACGACGTTTCGGCCACAACGCAAGCATCCGTCCTCAGGTGAAGACCCCGACAGACCTAGTCTTCACCTGAGGACGGCTGCTTGCGTTGTGGCCGAAACGTCGTGAGAATGATTTTATTATGTTTTATTTCCATTATTTTATTACTTCCCTTCTACGTGACTTTACCGAAAGAACCAAGAAGATGAATCCCTGCAGTCACGAAAGCTTTAAATCGGGCTGTTGATGTTCCACGTAGTGGCACGTTAGTTTATCAGCCCTAGAGGGATGATTGGTCGAGGTTATTCTCGTCTGGGTTTGTGCAACTTTCTAATGCTTTTTTTAGGACAATCATCATCATTGCCATCATAATCATCATCAACACCACATGCCCATCATCATCATCAACACTTTGCAGACTGTACACCATGCACAAATTATTAAAATAGACTTTTGTGTTTTTTTTAGGGAGGGGGGGGAGGGGAGTTCAATAATGCAGAGAATTTTTTGCACGGCAAGTGAGCTGTGAAGTCACATCTGTCACGTGACCCGCGCATGTGGAAGCGTCACGCATTGTAGTGTAGCGGGTAGCTCTATGCCACGCTACGAACCCGGCGACCCGAGTTCGATTCCCGCTCACGGCCACCACCGGTGACGATTATTTGAACCGGTCCTGGGCCTCCCCTAGGTTGACTCGGCCTCAAACGAGTAAAATGTGTGGTGTGTGAACATCGCCACTGGGGAGACAAAGGCGGCCGGGCGTGGTGAATCTGAGTCCCGGGTAGTAAAGCTAGTACCTAATAAATGAAACTGAAACTAAAACGTGGCGAGAATGTTTCCCTCCCTATTCTGTGCGACTCTGTTGAAGACGAATGGACATTGGAGTTGTTGTGTACGGGTTGCGTTGACCACGAGAGAAATGGCTTTTTTTTTAAACGTTTATATTAAGTTCACTTGCTTGCCTGCTTAAGACCGTGCAAATCTTTCGGTCGTTTATTAACCCACTTCCCGTGATCCAATCGAGCTGACATTTTGCACACAGACTCGTTGTGCGTGACAATTAATGTTCGCGAAAATTTTTTTCCTAAATTTTACACTTTTTAGCATAAAAATATATATATTTAATAACCAATTGCTTCATGGTGGCGTGCAATCATCTGACCCATAGGTGGCAGCCATCTCAAGCCAGAGGACGAGAGGACTCTAGCCGCCACGCATATAAAGGATTTATAGTGAAAAACTTTGTTTTTACGGGTTAATTTTTTGGACTGCTCACGAAGTTAATCTCGGACTTTCAGACTCGCTAATCCCACGACGTTTAATTTTCGTGGCGAGAACGCGACAAAAAAAAAAAACCTCCACCGACAATGACTTCTAGCGATGCTAATAGCGCTCGTTATATAAAAGTAAATACGATTTAATTATTTCTTCCCATCATTTCAGCACCGAATGGAATTGACTTCACCATTTATACAAATTAATACTGAACACACACACACAAAACAAAAGACAAAGAACCCCCGTATAGCCTTTGATAGACTGTTGGGGCAAGTGCTGTTAGCGAGTAGCCCCTACTAAGGCCGGCACGGCACACGAGGGGGTGGGTGGCCAACACCACGCCCGGCCGCCTTTGTCTCCCCAGTGGCGATGTTTACACAGCACACCAGCTACTCATTTGAGGCTGAGTCGACCTAGGGGTGGCCCAGGACCTGTACAGATAATCTGTTGGTGGGAATCGATCTCGGGTCGTTGGGTTCGTAGCGCAGCGTAGCGCTAACCCCTACACTACCGCTCCCACAACACAGGCATACGTACACGTAGCAACACACTTAGAACTCACCACACATCCCACACGCACACACACACATGCGCCCGGGTCAGGAATTGAACTCAGGCTAGCCCGTGTTGCCTACACAGTGAAGTGCCCTCTTTAAGGCCATCACGGCACGCTCGCCATTATGAACTTGCTTATAGACAGCTAGACCCAGGGCTCGAACCCAGGTTCTCAACACTGCTGGTTCATTGTCTCAGACACAGCCATTATGAACCCCCTTAGAGAGAGATATACACCCAGATCCCGGGATGAAACTCGGGTCCCAATCTCTACTGGTTCAACGTCTCAGACACAGTGATTATGAACTATACTCTTAGGTTTTTTCGGTTAAAGTCACGTAGGTAAAAAATAATACAATTAATAAAAGTAATAACAGAAATAATAAATCACGACGTTTCGGAGGCAACACAAGTCTCCGTCATCAGGTGGGACCGTCACAGCCAGATTTACTGCATCAAGTATCAAGTTTAATTTAATAATTCTTTTCCTACGTGACTTTACCGAAAAAACCTAAGAGTATGAATCATTGCAGTCACGAAAGCTTGAAATCTAGGATTATGAACCATCTTAGAGAGAGTCACACCCAGAGCTATAGGGCTCAAACTTAGCTCTAAAACATTGCTGGCTCAACGTTTAAAACCCAACCATTATGACACCCCTTAGACAGAGAGACGGCCAGACCCCGGGATCAAACTCGGGTCCCAATCTCTACTGGTTCAACGTCTCAGACACAGTGATTATGAACCAACTTAGAGAGATACACACCCAGAGCCAGGGCTCAAACTTAGGTCTTAAACATTGCTGGCTCAACGTCGCATGCACAGCTATTATGAAGCCCCTTAGAGAGACACAGCCAGACTTAGAACTCCTGGCTGGGTGATTCTGACCCAGGTATATATACAATTACTGCACTATTTCAAATGAGAAAAATCAACAATTTCAGTGATTGTTTAACCGAAAAAGAAACCACGTTTAATCAGCGGTAATTTCCATGAAAATGAATCAATATACAATCTATTTAAACCCACTCTGTGATTCAACACACACACACGCAGAAATACACGACACAAGAGACAAAGATCCCCCGTGTAGCCTTTACCAGACTATTGAGGGCAAGTGCTGTTAGCGGCGAGTAGCAGCACCTATGAAGGCCCGCACGGCACACCAAGGGGTCGGTCAAAAGCACGCCCGGCCGCCTTTGTCTCCCCGGTATTGGTTCACAGTTCTCACCGGGTGCTCAATTAAGACCGAACCGACAGAGTGAAAGTCCACGAAGAATCCAGATTTGTTTTCGCTAACGGCAAACGTGTCTGGGAGTCGAACTCGAGCTGCATGTACAGCATGTATGTTGAACTTCTTTCGCACCGTACGTAGCCATCTTCTTGGTTCTTTCGGTAAAGTCACGTAGAAGGGAAATAATAAAATAATACAAATAAGACATAATAAAATAATTCTCACGACGTTTCGGCCACAACACAAGCAGCCGTCTTATTGACAGACCTGTTCTTCACCTGAGGACGGCTGCTTGCATTGTGGCCGAAACGTCGTGAGAATTATTTTATTATGTTAGATTTTTATTATTTTATTACTTCCCTTCTACGTGACTTTACCGAAAGAACCAAGAAGATGAATCCCTGCAGTCACGAAAGCTTTAAAACGAAATTTATTTTATTATTTTATTACTTCCCTTCTACGTGACTTTACCGAAAGAACCAAGAAGATGAATCCCTGCAGTCACGAAAGCTTTAAAACGAAATTTATTTTTATTATTTTATTACTTCCCTTCTACGTGACTTTACCGAAAGAACCAAGAAGATGAATCCCTGCAGTCACGAAAGCTTTAAATCGAAACGTACGTAGCCAACCGCGCTAAACGGAGGTGCCGGGGGGGAGAGGGAGGACAGCGAAATAAACACAACCAAGCAGTTTCTAAAGAACGCAGTTTGTCAATCCAGATGATGCTTTAAAAGTGCAAAGCTTCAGTGGCTTCCTGATATCGGAGGGCAGAGCGTTCCAGACGGCCGCATCAGCAACATCACCACAGCCATCACGACCATGCGGGTACCTCCTCAATAACACATTCCTGCGGAGGGAGCTGGTAGGAACGTTGGGTTGCTCGGTCAATGGCCAGGGTCAACGGTGGCGGGGAGTCAGCCGGCAGTGCGAGTGGACTAGTGGCCACGGGAGGTAATGATAGGGGAGTCAGCCTGCAGTGCGAATGGACTAGTGGCCACGGGAGGTAATGACAGGGAAGTCAGCCTGCAGTGCGAGTGGACTAGTGGCCACGGGAGGTAATGACAGGGGAGTCAGCCTGCAGTGCGAGTGGACTAGTGGCCACGGGAGGTAATGACAGGGGAGTCAGCCTGCAGTGCGAATGGACTAGTGGCCACGGGAGGTAATGACAGGGGAGTCAGCCTGCAGTGCAGGTGGACTAGTGGCCATGGGAGGTAATGACGGGGGAGTTAGTCTGCAGTGCGAATGGACTAGTGGCCATGGGAGATAATGACAGGGGAGTCAGCCTGCAGTGCGAATGGACTAGTGGCCACGGGAGGTAATGACAGGGGAGTCAGCCTGCAGTGCGAATGGACTAGTGGCCACGGGAGGTAATAACAGGGGAGTCAGCCTGCAGTGTGAATGGACTAGTGGCCACGGGAGGTAATAACAGGGGAGTCAGCCTGCAGTGCAAATTGACTGGTGGCCACGGGAGGTAATGACAGGGGAGTCAGCCTGCAGTCCGAGTGGACTAGTGGCCACGGGAGATAATAACAGGGGAGTCAGCCTGCAGTGTGAATGGACTAGTGGCCACGGGCGGTAAAGACAGGGGAGTCAGCCGGCAGTACGAGTGGACCGGTGGCTACGGGAATGATCGAGAATAGGAGCGTGGCCAGGTGACGGAAGAGGACAGTGGAGTCAGCTAGTAGAGCGAGCGGTCTAGAACCAGCGAGAAGGTTCGGGAATGGGGGCGTGGCCACGGACCGTATAAAAGGGGGAGATGCGTGGGAGACTCGGGGCTGTTGCGGTGGGGGTCTCCGCTTGTCCGAGTGTGAGCACGTGGTTCCTTAAGTAAAGAAACCATCTCAGTCGTCA
Organism: Lethenteron reissneri; assembly: GCF_015708825.2. Lineage (NCBI taxonomy): Eukaryota > Metazoa > Chordata > Hyperoartia > Petromyzontiformes > Petromyzontidae > Lethenteron > Lethenteron reissneri. The sequence continues at coordinate 4,997,681 of NC_083838.1, forward strand.
TTACACCGGTATTATGGATAACATTAAAGTGTTGTTATTTTTTATTGGGCTCTGGCCCAATAGCGCACTGGCCGGTTCAGTCCGATCCGTAGGCGCGGCAGTTGAATATCAACGCTGCGAGTTTCTTTGAGTTGCCGCCCGAGTTTCGGCCACGGTTGATTGGGGGCAGGTCTCGTTCTGGTGGGGGGAGAGTGCGGGTGACTCCGAGCTCACACCACGTGACGCCTCGGGCCCAGCGTGGAAGAGTCGGATGCAATCGGTTGACGTGAGTTGACAATTGCTGATGCTGAGCCTTTAACTTCGACTCCAGACCGCAGTGCGCTTGTTATATAAAAAATACTTTTTGCATCAATCTTCTCAGCGGGTAAACAACACGACAACGACGACGACAACAACAAAAGGCCATTAACTCTTTGTAACAGCCGCGTTGACTTGATTAGCATTTCTCACATAACTCACGAATGGCAGTGTTTATTTACGAAATAAAAACGCACTAATGCGCGTCAATGCGACTGCCAGTGGAACGTTGAATTAACTTTCGCGTTCAGGTCGATGGTTGCGTTATGGGGGATGATTGTAGTTGCAAAGTAATTGGTATTTGTAAAAAAACAAGAACATGTTTATTATAATAACGTCGATTGCCCCTAAACTTCTATAGCGTTCAAGATGCAAAACGCCTCGGGGCCTTGCACCAGACGATTAGCGGCGCTGCCTCAATGAACACATTGTCCTTGCGGAGGGAGCTGGTAGGAACGTTGGGTTGCTCGGTCAATGGCCTGCAGGGTCAACGGCGGCGTGGTGTATTCCGCAAATATGCCCGACTGTGAGGGCGGGACACAAGCCGGCGTGAGTAGGTTAAACGTTGAGTTTTATAAGGGCACCACGGGGTGACCAGCCCCTCCCCACCCAGCCCCTCCCCACCCTCCCCACCCAGCCCCTCCCCACCCTCCCCACCCAGCGCCTCCCCATCCAGCCCCACCCTCCCCTCCCCACCCTCCCCTCCCCACCCAGCCCCTCCCTCCCCACCCAGCCCCTCCCCACCTTCCCACCCAGCCCCTCCCCACCCTCCCCACCCAGCCCCTCCCCACCCTCGCATTTCTCAAACCCCCCCCCACCCCTCGTCACACATCGTCACAAATGTCTGACCCCACCCCCCCCCCTTTAGGTGCGTGACGTCATTTATGGACGGCCCCTTACAGGCACGTGCTACTCCGGTGCAGTTGGCAGGCATTGACGTCACACGTGACGCGCTGCTACTGCTGCTGCGTTAACAATTATACTAGCAATTATTTACATTGCGTAACGTGGTGTGATTGGTCCGTAGATGACACCAACGCGCCACCACAGTGTATGGGAAGCGAGGAAATGAACAGAAGCTGCGGGGTATACAAGTGTAATGAAGGACTCTCTCTCAGATGTCGATCTCCATTGTCCTTTATTGGGTTCGTAGAATCTCATTACCACGGCGTCCTCGCTCAGGCCCGCGTCCCTCCCGACGATCTCTCCACAGCCACTCGGCTGCTCCGATAGGCAGTCTCCCTGCTGCTCCGTTAGGCAGTCTCCCTGCTGCTCCGATAGGCAGTCTCCCTGCTGCTCCGATATTCAGTCTCCCTGCTGCTCCGATATGCAGTCTCCCTGTTGCTCCGATAGGCAGTCTCCCTGCTGCTCCGTTAGGCAGTCTCCCTGCTGCTCCGATATTCAGTCTCCCTGCTGCTCCGATATGCAGTCTCCCTGCTGCTCCGATAGGCAGTCTCCCTGCTGCTCCGTTAGGCAGTCTCCCTGCTGCTCCGATATGCAGTCTCCCTGCTGCTCCGATATGCAGTCTCCCTGCTGCTCCGATATTCAGTCTCCCTGCTGCTCCGATATGCAGTCTCCCTGCTGCTCCGATAGGCAGTCTCCCTGCTGCTCCGATAGGCAGTCTCCCTGCTGCTCCGATATGCAGTCTCCCTGCTGCTCCGATATGCAGTCTCCCTGCTGCTCCGATAGGCAGTCTCCCTGCTGCTCCGATATGCAGTCTCCCTGCTGCTCCGATATGCAGTCTCCCTGCTGCTCCGATATGCAGTCACCCTGCTGCTCCAATATGCAGTCTCCCTGCTGCTCCGATAGGCAGTCTCCCTGCTGCTCCGATAGGCAGTCTCCCTGCTGCTCCGATATGCAGTCACCCTGCTGCTCCGATATGCAGTCTCCCTGCTGCTCCGATATGCAGTCTCCCTGCTGCTCCGCTAGGCAGTCTCCCTGCTGCTCCGATATGCAGTCTCCCTGCTGCTCCGATAGGCAGTCTCCCTGCTGCTCCGATATGCAGTCTCCCTGCTGCTCCGATAGGCAGTCTCCCTGCTGCTCCGATAGGCAGTCTCCCTGCTGCTCCGATATGCAGTCTCCCTGCTGCTCCGATAGGCAGTCTCCCTGCTGCTCCGTTAGGCAATCCTTGCAGCCACACCGCTGCCCCGCTGTCTAGCGTCACTGCTGCTCCTTACACAGCTAGCCTCTCACAGCCCCGCTAGCTCTCTTCGTCTGACACCGATGGCTGTCGGTGTCGACGTCTCCCACCGCGTGGCGATCGCGCCACTCTCTCCGTCCTGTCCAGCGTTGCCTCCTCGTGTTTCACTCCGTCTCAACTCCCCTTCCCCTTCCGGTTCTCCCCCTAAATCCTCTCTCCCACGTGACCCTAACTCCACCCACTCCCCACGTGACCCAGACTCCGCCCCCCCTCAATCCTTGCTCGCATTACACAAGGGCTGGAATTAGGTGGGGGTAGGGTGGGGGTGGTGTCAGTTTAAATAAAGTGAGTTGCCTCTCGACTAGTTTAGAGAGCTCCCACGACTCTGATTGACGCATTACCAAAGGCACTCACTCACTAACTCATCAACTAACTCACCCACCCACTCATCCACCCACTCATTCACCCACTCATCCACCCACTCACCTACTCATCCACTCACCCACTCATCCACTCATCCACTCACCCATTCATCTACCCACCCATCCGCTAACCCACCCACTCACCCATCCACCCACCCACTCACCCACCTACCCACCCACTCATTCACCCACCCACCCACCGACCCACCCACCCACCCACTCACTCACCCACCCAGCCACTCACTCACCCACCCACCTACCGACTCACTCACTCACTAACTCACCCACTAACTCACCCACTCACTCACTCACCCACCCACCCACTCACCCACCCACCCACTCACCCACCCACTCATCCACTCACTCACCCACCCACCCACTCACCAACCCACCCACTCATTCACCCACTCACTCACTCACTCACCCATCCACTCACCCACTCACCCACTCATTCGCCCAAGCCACTCACCCACATGACAGACCTACACATCTCCCACGACTCAGCGGCAGCATCGCGACCACCGCCAGCAACGGAGCTTTGACGTGGGGAGTTCCGCGAAGAAGGCTGCTGGAACATCTCCATGACCTCCTTGGAGACCTCAACATGGATTAGTGCCTGGGGGATATTGCGCTGGCAGCGGTGATCCTGATCAATAATTGAATACAAAAAATTTATGACGTCAATAAGGGCACTCTCTAAGTGGGCTTGAAAGAAAGAAACATATCTAATTAGTGACGTTTCGGAAATTGGGCCTTCTTCATGTGCTGTGATATAATAACCGCCCTTTGGAGTTACAATAGGCAATTACAATAGCGTTACAATACAATAGACAATTACAATAGCGTTACAATTCAATAGGCAATTACAATAGCGTTACAATACAATAGGCAATTACAATAGCGTTACAATACAATAGGCAATTACAATAGCGTTACAATACAATAGGCAATTACAATAGCGTTACAATACAATAGGCAATTACAATAGCGTTACAATACAATAGGCAATTACAATAGCGTTACAATACAATATGCAATTACAATAGCGTTACAATACAATAGGCAATTACAATAGCGTTACAATACAATAGGCAATTACAATAGCGTAACAATAGGCAATTAAAATAGGACGGCTGCTTGCGTTGTGGCCGAAACGTCGTGAGAATTGTATTTGATTATGTTTTATTTTTATTCTTTTATTATTTCCCTTCTACGTGACTTTACCGAAAGAACCAAGAAGATGAATCCCTGCAGTCACTAAAGCTTTAAATCGAAAATTAAAATAGCGTTACAATACAATAGGCAATTACAATAGCGTTACAATAGGCAATTAGGATCCGTCAGAAGACACACCTGTGGACCCAGGCCTCAATCTAATTACAGTAATTTAATTTACTTTAACTCACTCAATCAAATTTTCACTCTAAATATCCCCAGAACGCCGCTGCTGCTGTTGTTGTAGTGGAAGCCTTTGAAGTCGTCTTTGCTAATTACCGGACGTCTGTGAAAAACAAAATTGCGTTTATAGCTCATCGGATTCCTCCAAGTATGAATAAACATTCTGATTCAGAATTATTATACTGGTAGGAACCCACCACTGGTTACACCAGCCCACAGGGGATTATTGTGTCCGTCCGTCCGTCGTGCAGGGAGGGGCTGGGTGGGGAGGGAGGGGCTGGGTGGGGAGGGGCTGGGTGGGGAGGGTGAGGCTGGGTGGGAGGGGTGGGGCTGGGTGGGGAGGGGCTGGTCACATCGTGGTGCCCTTATAAAACTCAACGTTTAACCTACTTACGCCGGCTTGTGCCCACCATCACAGTCGGAATACACCACGCCGCCGTTGACCCTGCAGGCCATTGACCGAGCAACCCGACGTTCCTACCAGCTCCCTCCGCAGCAGGAATGTGTTTGGCGTAAGTCAGGCACGACACTAAGAAGAGTTCACGGTACACCTGTGCATACTAATCCTATAGTAATGTACCCTATAATTCATGTAATCCTATTAAATTTAGTTTTATTTTAACATATGCATGTTGGATTCATCATCGACAGGACCAGGAGGAGCGGATGTGACATTTCAATGTGTACACGTGGAAGATCGTTCCAGATTGTTCCGGCATAAAAATAAATAAAAGTTAAGCACTCCGCGAAACCGTTAAATATTTCACCCCGAACGATAAACTTGTGAAATGTGTATTTTTTTTTTACCCAAAAAAAAATGAATGTATTTCTAGACGAGCGTGCCAAGCACTCGGTCTCATTAAAACCTGCTTTGTCTGTCTCTGTGGTACCGTTATCCAGACAGTTCATGTAGCTGTAGCTTATATTTTGATTACCCATCCTCCCGCCTGCTTGCCCGCCCTCATCATCCTCCTCCTTTGCTGTATCCACATTGATTCCCACGAGACCCATGAACACATTGGTGTATTGGTTCAACGCAAATCAACTCTGGACCAATTTCAAATTCAGTATCTCATCATCATCAGCAGCAACACAAGTTTTTTTATTGGGTTGGATCGCACGCATAGTAAATGTGTCGTAAACCCACTTTGCCAGAATTTTGTCAATGACCTGACGACGCTGGTGGTTGTTGCTTTTGTAATCGCCATCGAAACGTCGTTAACTCATTAGTAAATTTCGGACGGACACAATAATCCCCTGTGGGCTGGTGGAACCAGTGGTGGGTTCCTACCAGTATAATAATTCTGAATCAGAATGTGTATTCATACTTGGAGGAATCCGATGAGCTATAAACGCAATTTAGTTTTTCACAGACGTCCGATAATTAGCTAGGACGACTTCAAAGGCTGCCACTACAACAACAGCAGCAGGCGTTCTGGAGATATTTAGAGTTCAAAATTTATTGAATGAGTTAAAGTAAATTAAATTACTGTAATTAGACTGAGGCCTGGGTCCACAGGTGTGGATTCTGACGGATCCTAATTGCCTATTGTAACGCTATTGTAATTGCCTATTGTATTGTAACGCTATTTACATTTTCGATTTAAAGCTTTCGTGACTGCATGGATTCATCTTCTTGGTTCTTTCGGTAAAGTCACGTAGAAGGGAAGTAATAAAATAATAAAAATAAAACATAATAAAATAATTATCACGACGTTTCGGCCACAACGCAAGCAGCCGTCCTCAGGTGAAAACCAGGTCTCTCGAGGCGACGCTGAGGACGGCTGCTTGCGTTGTGGCCGAAACGTCGTGAGAATTATTTTATTATGTTTTATTTTTATTATTTTATTATGTTTTTAACTTTGGTTTCGGTTTCGGCCGAAACTGATATTGACTTTTGGTCATCGACCGAAGATCTATTTTAAGAATATGACGCTAGCGCTAAGTCTTATCAGCCGCTGCGCTACGAACCCAGCGGCCCGAGTTCGATTCCCGCTCACGGCCAGTGACGATTATTTGAACCGGTCCTGGGCCTCCACTAGGTCGACTCAGCCTCAAACGAGTAAGTGGTGTGGTGTGTCAACATCGCCATTGGGGAGACAAAGGCGGCCGGCCGTGGTGAATCCAAGTCCCGGGTGAAGCCGGGTAGTAGAGCTAGTATTTCATAAATGTTGTGTTCGCTTACTTCGGTTATATACCTTTCTGTTTCGGTCTCGGTCGAAAGTGGAGTTCAACTTTGAGTGTGGTTTCGGTTTCGGCCGAAACCAGAAATTTAGTTTCGGTCGGCCTCTAGTGGAGACACCACCACAAGGGAGACACCGACTCTACCTCGGAGGTCGCAAACAGGTTTTGATTCCTTACCCGTACCCGTACCCGGCCGCACCAGGGTCGGGTACGGGTACCCGTTCCCTACCCGTACCCGTACCCTACCCGAAATGAGTGACAAACAGTTACTCACCAGTGACTCACGGCCTACCCATACCCGTACCCGGCCGCACCAGGGTCGCAAACGGGTACCCGTACCCGGCCGGGTACGGGTACCCGTACACTACCCGTACCCGTACCCTATGCGAAATGAGTGACAAACGGTTACTCACCAGTGACTCACGGCCTACCCGTACCCGGCCGCACCAGGGTCGCAAACGGCTACCCGTACCCGGCCGGGTACCGGCCGGGTACGGGTAGCCGGGTATCGGGTAGGGTACGGGTATCGGGTACCCGGTTGCGACCTCTGCTCTACCTACAAGGGGAGTGGGGAGATGCCACCACAATGACGCGCAATGCTCGGATCTTAAACACACAGTTGAGCTTTTAATAACAAAAAACAAACACAAGGCAATGAGTGGTGTGCGAGGTGATAGCGTCCCATCTTGCACGCATCCCATCCATCGCATTGAGATCCACGCAAGGCTCCTTGAGTGGATTGGCTTGGGCCGCTTGCGTGTTTTTTCATCTCTCTCGCCCCCCCCCTTCTCCCCTCCCTTCGCCGTGTGTACCCAGGCCCTGTTCGGAGTCGTGTAGCAATTTCCCCTACAACGCTGCCATGGCGAGTGTTTTTTTTTTTCCGCCATCAAAATGAACACGGGAAATCGTGGCGCGCCTCTGAAATTGCCTCGTTTGTTGCACGGCAGCACCCCACCCCCCCTCAACCTCAGCCCCCCCACCACCCATCCCCGAGAGTGTGAATTCTTAAAGAAAGAAAAAAAAAGAGAGCTTTTGTTTTATTTAGATCAACCGGCTGTGTTTTCTCACGAAATAGATTTTGCGGCGAGATTGGGGTGTTGCCCTCTGCGTGTTTCGTGAGGACCAGAGGTCACTTTAGGAAACAAGAAGACGGAGGAGGGGATTTCAGTGGTAACTCTGTGATGTCCGCTTCCGTGGGACGTTTTCTGGGGACCAGAAGTCAATGGGAGAAGAAGAGATCTCAGTGGCAACTCTGTGATATCCGCTTCCACGGGCCGTTCTCTGGAGACCAGAGGTCCCTGGGAGAAGAAGAGATCTCAGTGGTAACTCTGTGATATCCGCTTCCACGGGTCGTTCTCTGGAGACCAGAGGTCCCTGGGAGAAGAAGAGATCTCAGTGGTAACTCTGTGATATCCGCTTCCACGGGTCGTTCTCTGGAGACCAGAGGTCCCTGGGAGAAGAAGAGATCTCAGTGGTAACTCTGTGATGTCTGCTTCCACGGGCCGTTCTCTGAGTACCAGAAGTCCCTGGGAGAAGAAGAGGATCTCAGTGGTAACTCTGTGATGTCTGCTTCAGCGGAAGTTCTCTGGAGACCAGAGGTCCCTGGGAGAAGAAGGATATCTCAGTGGTAACTCTGTGATGTCTGCTTCAGCGGGCCGTTTCGAGAGGCCCAGTTGAAGGCTCTCAAACCCAAAAAATATTTCGTGGCTCAACAATGTCCTCTGTTGGCCATGATGAACCTAAGGTAGCGACCTTCGTTGCAAGGCCACCACGGGCCACTGGGAGGTCCCTGATGGCCTTTAGTGCGGCCCGCTGATGTTGTGCCGCCCCTGACAATACACAAACCCAACAATGGTTTCAAATGTTGTGGCGGCCCTCACTCTCACTCACCCACACTGATGATGGCTTATCGGCGAAAGCGGCCTGCACCCCCTCCTCCCGCCTTTGAAAATTCGTTGAGAATACTGGGCTAAGGGTAACACAGCCCCAGCACTTTCACCCAGGGGCTGAGTTACCGTTTCAGTGTCTCTGACACGGTCATTCTGAGTCCATCGAGAGAGAGAGAGACCCAGATCGTCAAACCAAGGTTCTCAACACTGCTGGTTCAGTGTCTCTGACATGGCCATTCTGAGTCCACCGAGAGAGAGAGAGACACCCAGACCCAGGAGTCGAACCCAGGTCCTTCAACACTGCTGGTTCAGTGTCTCTGACACGGCCATTCTGAGTCCACCGAGAGAGAGAGACACCCAGGCCCAGGACTCAAACCCAGGTCCTTAAACACTGCTGGTTCAGTGTCTCTGACACGGCCATTCTGAGTCCACCGAGAGAGAGAGAGAGAGACACCCAGACCCAGGAGTCGAACCCAGGTCCTTCAACAGTCAACACTGCTGGTTCAGTGTCTCTGACACGGCCATTCTGAGTTCACCGAGAGAGATAGACACCCAGACCCAGGACTCAAACCCAGGTACTCAACACTGCTGGTTCAGTGTCTCTGACACGGCCATTCTGAGTCCACCGAGAGAGATGGAGACACACACAGACCCAGGAGTCGAACCCAGGTCCTTAAACACTGCTAGTGCAGTGTCTCTGACACGGCCATTCTGAGTCCCCTCGAGAAAGACACCCACACAAACACCTCGGTCCAGGAGTCGAACTTAGGCGTTCGAAGGTGTGCTGGCTCAACTTGTGAACTCACGGATGGCGACGGGACAATTGCCGTTGGCGCCAGGCAGAGATGAAGACACGCGGCGATTGTAGGTTTTGTAGATTTGTAGAACTTCATTTGCGCCGAGCGTAGCCAACAGCGCCCATCAAGTACGGAGGCGACGCGGGGGGTGGATGTTGGTGCGATCTCTGCACGGCGCTGTCAAGAAGCTAATTGCTTCACACTGGACACCCCCCCCCTCCTCCCCCCCCTTCTCATCCTCCCCTCTTCCTTTCCCCCTCCCCCGCGTCCCCCCTCTTCTCCTCCCCCCCCTTTTCCTCCCCTCTCCTCCTTCTCCCCCCTCCTCCTCCCCCCATCCTCCTCCCCCCTCCTCCTCTCCCCCTCCCCACAGTCCACTCCTCCTCCCCCCTCCCCCCCTACTCCTCCCCCCCTCCTCCCCCCTCCTTCCTCCTCCTCCTCCCCCCTCCCCCTCCCCTCCTACTCCTCCCCCCTCCTTCTCCCCCCTCCTTCCCCCTCCTCCTCCCCCCTCCTCTACCCCCCTCCTTCTCCCCCCTCCTTCCCCCTCCTCCTCCCCCCTCCCCCCTCCTTCTCCCCCCTCCCCCCCTCCTCCTTCTCCCCCCTCCCCACAGTCCACTCCTCCTCTCCCTTCCTCTCCCCCCTCCCTCCCGTCTCCTTTCCTACCGATATTAGGAAAACACTGGGAGCAGTGGCTCTTTAAAATCATCATCTAAATTCTAAATGGACGGACGCATTTGTTTAGAAGAGCTTTGTGTGCTGAGTGTGTTGTCGGCTCCTCCCCACCCGCACCTACGACTAGCACGGTTCGAAATAAATTCAACATACAGATGTAGTGACATAAGAAGGGAGGGGCTGCTGTAGGCTCTGGGTTCCCAGGTGGGTCCAGACGCGTAATCCCCTGGGCGCCAGGCGCTGGGTTCCCAGGGGGTCCAGACGCTTAAGCCTCTGGGCGCCACCAACGGGGGGGGCTGTGTGTGCTCTGTGGGATGTCTGGTGGCGCACACGGCCCCACCCCTCGTTGGGGACTGGGCATATAACCGGAGCTCCCTGGACGATCGGGCCCAGTTGTAACTCAAGACCCAAGACCCACGACCAGCCATCTGAAGACCCTGGGATGCTGTGAGAGCCAGCGCTGGGACTCTGGAACTCCCGACGCTACGACCTTGTGAGGGCGAGTCCAGAGCGTAGCCAGAGTAGAGTATCTAGGCTGTGTAGCTAGGCTGTGTACCTAGGCTGTAACAGAGTATCAGGACTGTTGGAGTGTTGTATTGTAATAAAGAAGTTACATCTACAAGTGTCTCCGGAACCCGTTACATTTGGTGTTAGAAGTGGCTATGGAGACAAGAAGTAAGCCACGTACCTTCAGTCCTGACGGCGATGAAGAGGAGCAGGCAGCGATGGGGCAGCCAACGCCGGCCGACAGCGACGCTGCACCGCCGGCCGACAACAACGCCGCACCGCCGGCTGAGCAGCTGTCTGCTCCGCCGACCGTCCCCTCTCCAGAGTCGGGAGCAGAGATGGAGGAGGCGCTGCTTCGCCTCGCAGAGCTGCTCTGCGCCACCGCCTCCCTCCTGGGCGAGCTGCGGTGCTCGCGGCCGATGGCGGGAGGGAGAGAGGAGGCGCGGCGCTCGCCCGAGCCCAACGCCGCCGCCATTCCCCCCACGGATGTGAGGGACACTTCCGGGTGTGTCGTCACTTCCACCAGAGGAGCAGTGACCGCTGGGAGCGACGTCACTTCCAGGCCCAGCGTGTGCCAACCCGACGACGCCGCGTCATCAGCGCTGCGTCCCTCACCGCCGGGTGACAGCTGTTGGCAACCTAGCACAGCGCGTCATCAGCGCTGCGACCGGACAGTGAGGGCGCCATTCTTACTGTAACCAGCGCCGGGGCCGGCACATGGACCGACACGCAGCTCGCCGCCTTTGCTGCTCTGGCCAAAGGTTGGAGGTCGGGAGACCAGGCCCCTGACACTTCGTACATTTTACGCGCTCCGGATTAATGATTTTTTTGTTGATATTTTCTTCGTTGTCGTCGGGGAGTCGTGACTGTTGTTGGGTAAACTGTGTGGAGCTTCGCTCGTGAGTGTTGTCAATGTGTGTGCGAAACTTTGCTTGTGATTGTTAACAATGTATGGTTTATATTGAGCTTTGTTCGTGATTGTTAATGTATAGCTTGTGCTGTCATTGTTAACGATGTATATACTGTATGGGGCATTTATCTTGAGATGGTGACATGCTGCCAAGGATTGGAATTGTCATGCTGGCTCTCAAATATCTTGGGGTGCAGATCCTGACCAGGATGTCCCAGCGGGTGTTGCGTGTCTAACACGAGAGTTGTGGTCCCGTCATGCTATGGCTGACGGCTTGACCTGACAGCCCGGAGATAGACACTCCGTGGCATGTCTAGCCTAGTGGGCTGTGTGCTCACATGGCTCGGAGAGTGTGGTCCCGTCATGCTATAGCTGACGGCTTGACCTGACAGCCCGGAGATTGAAACACTCCGTGGCATGTCTAGCCTAGTGGGCTGTGCGCTCACATGGCTCGGAGAGTGTGGTCCCGTCATGGAATAGCTGACGGCTTGACCTGACGGCCCGGAGGTTGAGACCCTCCGTGGTACGTCTGGAGCAGTAGGCTCACCCTGACGGCCCGGAGATTGAAACACTCCGAGGCGCGTTGAAACAGTGGGCTGGAGATTCGTGGTGTTCAGGTGTAGTTGTCCCGTTACGTTGGGACTGTATCCCTCAGTTGTTAGGGTGCATGTTGTGCAGGGAGTGAACAATGGGTCGTCTCAGATCGGTCGGTACAGCTATATGCTGCGATGCGAGTCTTGGAGAGAGGTTGGGTCTCAGATCGGTCGGTACAGCTATATGCTGCGATGCGAGTCTTGGAGAGAGGTTGGGTCTCAGATCGGTCGGTAAAGCTATATGCTGCGATGCGAGTCTTGGAGAGAGGTTGGGTCTCAGATCGGTCGGTACAGCTATATGCTGCGATGCGAGTCTTGGAGAGAGGTTGGGTCTCAGATCGGTCGGTACAGCTATATGCTGCGATGCGAGTCTTGGAGAGAGGTTGGGTCTCAGATCGGTCGGTACAGCTATATGCTGCGATGCGAGTCTTGGAGAGAGGTTGGGTCTCAGATCGGTCGGTACAGCTATATGCTGCGATGCGAGTCTTGGAGAGAGACTGGGTTGAAGTCCCCCCCGATATGGCCGACGTGCGCGGTTTTAGGATGGAGACGCCACGTTGGAAAGGCGGGGGGTGCAAACGGTTGACATGTAATGTCGGTGGTGGTCCTCATTGAGGGCTGCTGGGACGCAAGCACGGGATGCCTTTTGGAGATGCGGTTCATGCGTGCGGCCACCATTTATGGACAGGAACAGGCAGATTTATTTTGTTTGTGTCATGTAAATTTTATATATATATTTTTAAAATGTAGATACTGGAGCAGCCCTGAAGTGCGACTTCTTTGCCCAGTACATGGGTCGGCCCTGAAGTACGACTTCTCGACCCGGGACGTAGACAGACGTCCGGATAAGTGCGTGTAGAGGGATGCTCGACATGTTGGTCTTCGCCTTCTCTCCACCTGACGGATGGGAGGCTGGCAGGGTGGTGTGGATCCCTGCCATCCATGCGGTGATTGTGTGATTTCGGTTCGATTACCGGTGTTGGTTGTGCATCCAACGCGTCGGAATCTGTATATTTGTTGTTGTTAATTCCCCGTTTTCTATGCGGATCCCGAGGAGGGCTAGGTGGGCCGCGGGTCGTTTGTTCACGTGTCATTGCTTCACCTTTTTGTTGATTGATGCTTGTATATAGTGTAGAGTTGTACAGGTTGGTTATGGTATTTATGGTTGCTTTCTTGTTCTCTTTTCTTTTCCTGTTGAAGCTCGCGTATTTTTTTTTCTTCTCTCTCTCCCTTTCGTTAATTTAAACTTTCTAATTATTGACAGCCGGGACGGCTGGAGGCTACATAGAGGGGGGTAATGTAGTGACATAAGAAGGGAGGGGCTGCTGTAGGCTCTGGGTTCCCAGGTGGGTCCAGACGCGTAATCCCCTGGGCGCCAGGCGCTGGGTTCCCAGGGGGTCCAGACGCTTAAGCCTCTGGGCGCCGCCAACGGGGGGGGCTGTGTGTGCTCTGTGGGATGTCTGGTGGCGCACACGGCCCCACCCCTCGTTGGGGACTGGGCATATAACCGGAGCTCCCTGGACGATCGGGCCCAGTTGTAACTCAAGACCCAAGACCCACGACCAGCCATCTGAAGACCCTGGGATGCTGTGAGAGCCAGCGCTGGGACTCTGGAACTCCCGACGCTACGACCTTGTGAGGGCGAGTCCAGAGCGTAGCCAGAGTAGAGTATCTAGGCTGTGTAGCTAGGCTGTGTACCTAGGCTGTAACAGAGTATCAGGACTGTTGGAGTGTTGTATTGTAATAAAGAAGTTACATCTACAAGTGTCTCCGGAACCCGTTACACAGACATAGACTCACACAGACACATAGACTCACGCACAGAGCCATAGACTCACACAGACACATAGACTCACGCAGAGAGCCATAGACTCACGCAGAGAGCCATAGACTCACGCAGAGAGCCATAGACTCACACAGAGAGCCATAGACTCACACAGATACCCATAGACTCACACAGACACATAGACGCACGCAGAGAGCCATAGACTCACGCAGAGAGCCATAGACTCACACAGAGAGCCATAGACTCACGCACAGAGCCATAGACTCACACAGACACATAGACTCACGCAGAGAGCCATAGACTCACGCAGAGAGCCATAGACTCACACAGAGAGCCATAGACTCACACAGATACCCATAGACTCACACAGACACATAGACTCACGCAGAGAGCCATAGACTCACGCAGAGAGCCATAGACTCACACAGAGAGCCATAGACTCACGCAGAGAGCCATAGACTCACTCAGAGACCCATAGACTCACACAGAGAGCCATAGACTCACACAGATACCCATAGACTTACACAGACACATAAACTCACACAGAGAGCCATAGACTCACGCAGAAACGCATAGACTCACGCAGAGACGCATAGACTCACGCAGAGACACATAGAATCACACAGAGAGCCATAGACTCACACAGAGAGCCATAGACTCACACAAAGAACCATAGACTCACACAGAGACACATAGACTCACTCAGAGAGCCATAGACTCACTCAGA
>NC_083838.1:5012499-5029999 GCF_015708825.2 Lethenteron reissneri
CTGCACACCAGGCGAGGTAGTCAACATCTTATTCTTAGGTTTTTTCGGTAAAGTCACGTAGGTAAAAAAATTGATAAAAGTAAAATAAAACCTGAGAATATGATAGAAATTAATATTTTACTTGTATTAATTTTAATTTATTTTCTACCTACGTGACTTTACCGAAAAAAAAAACCTTAAGAATATGAAATCCTTACCGTGATGATGATCACCGAAAGCTTCAAAGCTAGAATTAGTAGAACATCTCCTAGCCACCGTGAGATGATGATGAGAGAGAGACACGCAAACTCCAAATACACAGCAGCAGGTGTCAGAGTCAGGATCGAACCCACGACCTCCTGTACACCAGGCGAGGTAGTTAACATCTCATAGCCACCGTGATGATGATGAGAGAGAGACACGCAAACTCCAAATACACAGCAGCAGGTGTCAGAGTCAGGATCGAACCCACGACCTCCTGTACACCAGGCGAGGTAGTTAACATCTCATAGCCACCGTGATGATGATGAGAGAGACACGCAAACTCCAAATCACAGCAGCAGGCGTCAGGGTCAGGATCGAACCCACGATCCCCTGTACACCAGGCGAGGTAGTTAACATCTCCTAGCTACCGTGATGATGATGATGAAGAGAGACACGCAAACTCCAAATATACAGCAGCAGGTGTCAGAGTCAGATCGAACCCACGACCTCCTGCACACCAGGCTAGGTAGTCAACATCTTATTCTTAGGTTTTTTCGGTAAAGTCACGTAGGTAAAAAAATTGATAAAAGTAAATAAAACCTGAGAATATGATAGAAATTAATATTTTACTTGTATTAATTTTAATTTATTTTCTACCTCGTGACTTTACCGAAAAAACCTAAGAATATGAATCCTTACAGTCACGAAAGCTTCAAATCTAGAATTAGTGAACATCTCCTAGCCACCGTGATGATGATGAGAGAGAGAGACACGCAAACTCCAAATACACAGCAGCAGGTGTCAGAGTCAGGATCGAACCCACGACCTCCTGTACACCAGGCGAGGTAGTTAACATCTCATAGCCACCGTGATGATGATGAGAAGAGACACGCAAACTCCAATACACAGCAGCAGGTGTCAGAGTCAGGATCGAACCCACGACCCCTTCTGTCAGGCGAGTAGTTAACATCTCATAGCCACCGTGATGATGATGAGAAGAGACACGCAAACTCCAAATACACAGCAGCAGGCGTCAGGTCAGGATCGAACCCCTCCCCTGTACACCAGGCGAGGTAGTTAACATCTCCTAGCTACCGTGATGATGATGATGAGAGAGACACGCAAACTCCAAATACACAGCAGCAGGTGTCAGAGTCAGGATCGAACCCACGATCCCTGTACACCAGGCGAGGTAGTTAACATCTCCTAGCTACCGTGATGATGATGATGAGAGAGACACGCAAACTCCAAATATACAGCAGCAGGCGTCAGAGTCAGGATCGAACCCACGACCTCCTGTACACCAGCGAGGTAGTTAATATCTTATTCTTAGGTTTTTTCGGTAAAGTCACGTAGGTAAATTAAAAGAATAAAAGTAAATAAAAACCTAAGAATAATAAAAAGTAAATATTTTACTTTTATTAATTAAAAAAATGTCTACCTACGTGACTAAGAATATGAATCCTTACAGTCACGAAAGCTTCAAATCTAGAATTAATTGACATCTCCTCGCCACCATGGCGCCCTGATTCCCAACACCAGCGGAGAGCCGGGGACCGCGGCGATGTTAACGGCACCCCCCCTGCCCCCCCTGCCCCCCCCTGCCCCCCTGCCCCCCACCACAGCTGGTGCTTGCGGCGGTGCTGCGCTACGGGAGGGTCCTGACGCGGTGCTGCAGGCCGCGGGCTCCGCACAGGAGCTGCTGTCCCTGGTGGACCGGCACCCGGCGACGCTGGCAAGGAGTGCCGCACCGGCGCTGCTCGCACTCGCCTGCGCCCTGGGTACACGCGCACAGGGACACACACACAGACACACGCACCAGGGCACACACACACACACAGACACACGCAGGGTACACGCGCACACCACACAGTCACACACACACAGGGTACCACACACACAGGGCACACACACACACACAGGGTACACACACAGTCACACACAGCGGACACACAGTCACACACACAGTACACACACACACAGACACACACACAGGGTACACACACACAGTACACACACACACAGGTACACACACACACACCACAGGGTACACACACAGTCACACACAGCGGACACACACAGTCACACACACACAGTACACACACACACAGACACACACAGGGTACACACACAGTACACACACACACAGGGCACACACACACACACAGGGTACACACACACACACACACAGGGTACACACACAGTCACACACAGCGGACACACACAGTCACACACACAGTACACACACCACAGACACACACAGGGTACACACACAGTACACACACACCAGGGCACACACACACACCACAGGTACACACACACACACACCAGGGTACACACACAGTCACACACAGCGCACACACACAGTCACACACACACAGTACACACACACACAGACACACACACAGGGTACACACACACAGTACACACACACACAGGGCACCACACACACACACAGTACACACACACACAGTACACACACACAGTACACACACACACAGTACACACACACAGTACACACACACACAGTACACAACACAGTACACACAACACACAGACACACACACAGGGTACACACACACAGTACACACCACACAGGGCACACACACACAGACACACACACACAGTACACACACACAGTACACACACACACAGTACACCACACCCAGGGCACACACACAGACACACACACACACAGACACACCACACACAGTACACACACACACAGACACACACAGACACACACACAGGGTACACACACACACAGTTGATCCGTCAGCGGGGGCCGGCTACGCGACGGCTCGGGTTTTTCTCCCTCTCGAGCAGACAAGTGGTTTCCGGGCCCCCGCACACGGCGGCGGTCCGAGCAGCGCGGAAAGGAGCGGCGACTGGGTACGCGGTGGAGCCCGGTCCCGCGGGGGCCCAGCAGGGCCCCGCGGGGCCACCGGGGCCCGCTGCCGGGGAGGAAGGCCGCTCGCCCCTGCTCTCCTGTAGGAGGTGGGCGGAGTTCCGTGCGGCGACCACCACCGGGCAGAGCGCAGCTCGCGGCCGGCAATGTGGGGGCCGGAGGAGGAGGGTTGATGCCGACGAACGACGACACCCGCGGGATCCCGCGCGACGCCCACGTGCCGGATTCGTCGGCTTCGCTCGCGTCTCGCATTCATTCTACTCGTTCCCTCGTTCATTCACTCGCTCAGTGGTGCACTGATTCACTCGCTCACTCACGCATTCGCACGTTCATTCACTCGCTGAGTGGTGCACTGATTCACTTCGCTCACTCAGCATTCGCACGTTCATTCACTCGCTCAGTGGTGCACTGATTCACTCGCTCACTCAAGCATTCGCACGTTCATTCACTCGCTGAGTGGTGTGCACTGATTCACTCGCTCACTCAAGCATTCGCACGTTCATTCACTCGCTGAGTGGTGCACTGATTCACTCGCTCACTCAAGCATTCGCACGTTCATTCACTCGCTCAGGGGTGCACTGATCACTCGCTCACTCAAGCATTCGCACGTTCATTCACTCGCTCAGTGGTGCACTGATTCACTCGCTCACTCAAGCATTCTCTCGTTCATTCACTCGCTCAGGGGTGCACTGATTCACTCGCTCACTCACGCATTCTCTCGTTCATTCACTCACTCAGTGGTGCACTGATTCACTCGCTCACTCACGCATTCTCTCGTTCATTCACACGCTCAGGTGCACTGATTCACACTCGCTCACTCACGCATTCTCTCGTTCATTCACTCACTCAGTGGTGCACTGATTCACTCGCTCACTCAAGCATTCGCACGTTCATTCACTCGCTGAGTGGTGCACTGATTCACTCGCTCACTCAAGCATTCGCACGTTCATTCACTTCGCTGAGTGGTGCACTGATTCCACTCGCTCACTCAAGCATTCGCACGTTCATTCACTCGCTGAGTGGTGCACTGATTCACTCGCTCACTCAAGCATTCGCACGTTCATTCACTCGCTCAGTGGTGCACTGATTCACTCGCTCACTCAAGCATTCGCACGTTCATTCACTCGCTCAGTTGTGCACTGATTCCTCGCTCACTCAAGCATTCTCTCGTTCATTCACTCGCTCAGGGGTGCACTGATTCACTCGCTCACTCTCGCATTCTCTCGTTCATTCACTCGCTCAGTGGTGCACTGATTCACTTCGCTCACTCACGCATTCCCTTGTTCATTTCACCTCGCTCAGTGGTGCACTGATTCACCGCTCGCTCACTCACACATTCACACGTCATTTACTCGCTCAGTGGTGCACTGATTCACTCGCTCACTCACGCATTCACACGTTCATTCACTCGTTCAGTGGTGCACTGATTCACTCGCTCACTCACGCATTCTCTCGTTCATTCCACTCGCTCAGTGGTGCACTGATTCACTCGCTCACTTCACGCATTCTCTCGTTCATTCACGTCGCTCAGTGGTGCACTGATTCACTCGCTCACTCAAGCATTCGCCACGTTCATTCACTCACTCAGTGGTTGCACTGATTCAACTCGCTCACTCACGGCATTCGCTCGTTCATTTCACTCGCTCAGTGGTGCACTGGATTCACTCGCTCACTCACGCATTCACACATTCATTCACTCGCTCAGTGGTGCACTGATTCACTCGCTCACTCTCGCATTCGCTCGTTCATTCACTCGCTCAGTTGGTGCACTGATCTCACCTCGCTCACTCACGCATTCGCTCGTTCATTCACTCGCTCAGTAGTGCACTGATTCACTCGCTCACTCACGCATTCACACGTTCATTTCACTCGCTCAGTGGTGCACTGATTCACTCGCTCACTCACGCATTCGCTCGTTCATTCACTCGCTCAGTGGTGCACCGATTCACTCGCTCACTCAAGCATTCCCTCCGTTCATTCACCTCGCTCAGTGGTGCACTGATTCACTCGCTCACTCAAGCATCGCACGTTCATTCACTCGCTCAGTGGTGCACTGATTCACTCGCTCACTCCACGCATTCGCACGTTCATTCACTCGCTCCCAAGTGGTGCACTGATTCACTCGCTCAACTCACGCATTCGCAGTTCATTCACTCGCTCAGTGGTGCACTGATCACCTCGCTCACTCACGCATTCGCTCGTTCATTCACTCGCTCAGTGTGCCCTGATCACACTCGCTCCACTCACGCATTCGCTCTTTCATCACTTCGCTCAGTGGTGCCCTGATCACTCGCTCACCTCATCGGCATTCACATGTTCATTCACTCGCTCAGTGGTGTTACTGATTCACTCGCTCACTCATGCATTCGCGCGTTCATTCACTCGCTCAGTGGTGCACCGATTCACATCGCTCACTCAAGCATTCCCTCGTTCATTCACTCGCTCAGTGGTGCACTGATTCACTCGCTCACTCACGCATTCCCTCGTTCATTCACTCACTCAGTGGTGCACTGATTCACTCGCTCACTCACGCATTCGCTCGTTCATTCACTCGCTCAGTGGTGCACTGATTCACTCGCTCACTCAAGCATTCGCCACGTTCACGAACTCATCCACCCACTCGTTCGCCTGTTTACTCACTCGTCCATTCACGAATTGACTCGCTCATGAAGTCGCTTGTTGATTTGCGCGCTCATTCACTCGTTCACTCATTTCCTCGCATTCGTATCGCTCGCTCGCTCGTCATTCTACTTGTTCCGTCGTTCATTCACTCACTCAGTGGTGCACTGATTCACTCGCTCACTCAAGCATTCGCTCGTTCATTTACTCACTCGTTCACGGACTTATTCACCCGCTCGTTCACCTGTTTGCTCACTCGTCCATTCACGAATTGACTCGCTCATGAACTCGCTTGTTGATTTCCGCGCTCATTCCACTCGTTCACTTACGCACACATTCACTCACCCATTCACTAGCTCATTCACTTATTTAATTACTCTTTCACTCACTAATTCACTCATTCACTCGTTCACTCAATTCCTCGCGCATTTACTCACCAGGGCACTCATTCATTTACTCACTATCCTTCACTCATTCGTTTATGCACACGTTCCACTCCACCCATTCACCAGCTCATTCACTTATTTAATTACTCTTTCACTATTCACTCACTAATTCACTCATTCGATTGCTCACTCATTCACGCATGTACTCACACATTCACTCATTCATTTACTCATTCATTGACTCATTCACCTGCTCGCTCATTCGTTCTCTCTTTTTCTCGCTCACCCGCTCATTCGCTCACTCATACATGCACGCCAACCGTGCGAATCGGCGATGCGTGACCAGAGGTCGCAAACGGGTTTTGATTCCTTACGCGTACCCGTACCCGGCCGCACCAGGGTCGCAAACGGGTACCCGTACCCGGCCGTACCCGTACCCTACCCGTACCTGACTGGGTACGGGTAGGGTACGGGTATCGGGTACCTGATTGCGACCTCTGGGATGAAGCCATGCTGCAGGCGCGGGTGGGTTTGATTCTAGGAACTTGAATTGTGAGAAGAGACAAGACGTTGGGAAATGAGTGACAAACGGTTACTCACCAGTGACTCACGGACGGCCTACCGTACCCGGCCGGGTACGGGTATCGGGTACCCCGGTTGCGACCTCTGTGCGTGACCCCCGTCCCCCCTCCCCTGCGTGTGTGGGCATAGGAGCGGAGTTGGGGGCCGGGTTAGGGGAGGGGACAGAGAAGAGGAGGAGGAGCTAAGGAGAAGGGGGAGGAGCTGAAGGAGGAGGAGGAGGATGCCGGCTACGACAAGAAGCCGGCGTTGCCGCCCCAGCTGGAGCTGTGCGGGGCGCTGCTGGAGCGGAGCGTGCACCTCCTGTCGCACCACGACGTCGCTGTGCGGCTCACGGTGAGACGCGGGACCCACACACACAAACACGAGGCCCACACACACGCGGGGCCCACACAACACACATGGGGCCCCACAACACACACACACAGGGGCACACACCACACACACGTGGGGCCCACACACACACACATGGGGCCCACACACACACACACACACGGGGCACACACACACACACGCGGGGCCCACACACACACACACACACACGGGGCCCACACACACACACACATGGGGCCCACACACACACACACACGGGGCCCACACACACACACACACACGGGGCACACACACACACACGAGGCCCACACACACACACGGGGCACACACACACGAGGCCCAGGAGCTTGTTTAACCCGACCCAACGCGATAGTTCTCTGTGTGTGTAGCTACTGGAGGTGGTGTGGGGTCACCGTGGGGCTGTGTGAGTCTGCGCTACGAACCCGGCGACCCGGGTTCGATTCCCGCTCACGGCCAACGCCTGTGACGATTGTCTGAACCGGTCCTGGGCCTCCCCTAGGTCGACTCAGCCTGAAATGAGTACCTGGTGTGGTGTGGTAAACATCGCCACTGGGGAGACAATGGCGGTCGGGCGTGGTGCTGGCCACCACCCCCTCGTGTGCCGTTCCGGCCTTCATAGGTGCTCGCTAACAGCACTTGCCCCTACAGTCTGTTAAGGCTATACGGGGGATCTTTGTGTGCGTGTGTGAACATCGCCACTGGGGAGACAAAGGCGGCCACCCACCCTCTTGTGTCCCATTCCGGCCTTCACAGGTGCTCGCCAACAGCACTTGCCCCAACAGTCTGTCGAGGCTACACGGGGGACCTTTGTCTTTTGTACCTCCGTGTGTGTAGATGCTGGAGGTGGTGCGGCTGGCGATGGGCGTCCTGTCCGCGCGCGAGGATTCCTGCCTGCCCATGGCTCACCGCCTGTGGCCGGCGCTCGTCCAGAGGCTCACCGGCGACGAGTGGAGGGTCATCCTCGCCGCATTCAAGGTGCCGTCGCGTCTGAGCGGACCCACGCGTGAGACGGTGCGCCGCGAAGCGAGCCACCCGTGAACCCCTTTTTTTCCACTGGCTCACGCGAGGCGAGCCGTCTCCGCTGGCTCTTTGCGAGCTATTCTGCTGTGGCTAATTTTAATGATAATAGTTTTTTTACCCTTCTATCTGGCAACAAAACTGACACCTTTTTTTACAAGGAGTCATGTTTGCATAGACCACAATACCTGCAGTCAGAATGCAAACAGAGTTATGTTCTTTTTGTTTGCATTATGACTGCAGGTATTGTGGTCTATGCAAACATGACTCCTTGTAAAAAAAGGTGTCAGTTTTGATGCCAGATAGAAGTGTAAAAAACCAATTATCATATTTTTTACTGGCAAATGAGGTTCCAATGGTGTAAATGCTTACCCCGAGCTCTCATACTTTGATGGTGCATTGTCTTTGAGTTGTGCGCCTTTTGGCGTCATCTGGTCCAACCCATATGAGACTAGGCTCTAAGGAAAGCTGTCTCGGGTGTGGACCAATCAACTTCAAGGACAGTGCATACATTATTAGAGTTATGTTCTTTTTGTTTGCATTACGACTGCAGGTATTGTGGTCTATGCAAACATGACTCCTTGTAAAAAAGGTGTCAGTTTTGTTGCCAGAAAAAAGGGTCAAAAAACCAATTATCATATTTTTTACTGGCAAATGAGGTTCCACTGGTTGCTAATTTTAGTTTAGCAGGTAAGACTACACTGAGCTGTTTGATTATTTCTTCAGAAGCGACCTGGCGATGACAAATGATAGCCCGGCAAAGTTGCTCATCATCATCATCGTCGTCGTCGTCGTCATCATCACGGGGACATTCATAGCAGTGACGGTGGTTTTAAATGTGGAGGGAAACACTGAAGGACCCGGTGAAATATCCACGCGACCACGGGGAGAGAGAGGACACGCAAACTCCAAATATACAGCAGCAGGCGTCAGGGTCGGGATCAAATCCACGACCTCCTGTACACCAGGCGAGGTAGTTAACATCTCCTAGCCACCGTGATGATGATGAGAGAGAGACACGCAAACTCCAAATATACAGCAGCAGGCATCAGGGTCGGGATCGAACCCACGACCTCCTGCATACCAGGCGAGGTAGTTAACATCTCCTAGCCACCGTGATGATGAGAGAGAGAGACACGCAAACTCCAAATCTACAGCAGCAGGCATCAGGGTCGGGATCGAACTCACGACCTCCTGCACACCAGGCGAGGTAGTTAACATCTCTCCACCGCGACAGTCTTGCCCAAGCTCACATTTGATCTTGACAAAACTGCAAAAGTTATATCTACAAGGGACTCCTCGACTTACGAACTGGTTAGGTTCCAGAGGTTCTGTTCGTTCGTTCATTTGTTCATAAGTCCAACTTCACTCCTGTCGATTCCAAACGTGTTGTACGGCGTGTACACTAAACACGGGGAATGGCTTTGAAAATTGTATAATCTCCTGTAGGACGGAGATGTCACTGGTTCTTCACGTTCTGCAGATGTAGATGCCACTGGTTCTTCACGTTCTGCAGATGTAGATGCCACTGGTTCTTCACGTTCTGCTGATGTAGATGCCACTGGTTCTTCACGTTCTGCAGATGTTGATGCCACTGGTTCTTCACGTTCTGCAGATGTTGATGTCACTGTTCTTCACGTTCTGCAGATGTAGATGCCACTGGTTCTTCACTCTCTACAGATGTAGATGCCACTGGTTCTTCACGTTCTGCAGATGTAAATGCCACTGGTTCTTCACGTTCTGGAGATGTAGATGTCACTGGTTCTTAATGTTCTGCAGATGTAGATGCCACTGGTTCTTCACGTTCTGCAGATGTTGATGCCACTGGTTCTTCACGTTCTGCAGATGTAGATGCCACTGGTTCTTCACGTTCTGCAGATGTAGATGTCACTGGTTCTTCACGTTCTGCAGATGTAGATGCCACTGGTTCTTCACTCTCTACAGATGTAGATGCCACTGGTTCTTCACGTTCTGCAGATGTAAATGCCACTGGTTCTTCACGTTCTGCAGATGTAGATGTCACTGGTTCTTAATGTTCTGCAGATGTAGATGCCACTGGTTCTTCACGTTCTGCAGATGTAGATGCCACTGGTTCTTCACTCTCTACATATGTAGATGCCACTGGTTCTTCACGTTCTGCAGATGTAGATGCCACTGGTTTTTCACTCTCTACATATGTAGATGCCACTGGTTCTTCACGTTCTGCAGATGTAGATGCCACTGGTTCTTCACGTTCTGCAGATGTAGATGCCACTGGTTCTTAATGTTCTGCAGATGTAGATGCCACTGGTTCTTCATGTTCTGTAGATATAGATGCCACTGGTTCTTAATGTTCTGCAGATGTAGATGCCACTGGTTCTTCACGTTCTGCAGATGTAGATGTCACTGGTTCTTCACGTTCTGCAGATGTAGATGTCACTGGTTCTTCACGTTCTGCAGATGTAGATGCCACTGGTTCTTCACGTTCTGCAGACGTAGATGCCACTGGTTCTTCACGTTCTGTAGATGTAGATGCCACCACTGCCATCTGTTGCGCGGCTGTTGTACTTACGACTCGCACACAGAGACCCATAGACTCGCACACAGAGACCCATAGACTCACCACACAGAGACCCATAGACTCACCACACAGAGACCCACAGACTCACCACACAGAGACCCACAGACTCACCACCACACAGAGACCCACAGACTCACCACCACACAGAGACCCACAGACTCACCACACAGAGACCCACAGACTCACCACACAGAGACCCATAGACTCACCACACAGAGGCTCACAGACTCACCACCACACAGAGACCCACAGACTCACCACACAGAGACCCACAGACTCACCACACAGAGACCCATAGACTCACCACACAGAGGCTCACAGACTCACCACCACACAGAGACCCACAGACTCACCACACAGAGACCCACAGACTCACCACACAGAGACCCACAGACTCACCACACAGAGACCCATAGACTCACCACACAGAGGCTCACAGACTCACCACACAGACTCACCACCACACAGAGACCCATAGACTCACCACACAGAGACCCACAGACTCACCACACAGAGACCCATAGACTCACCACACAGACTCACCACCACACAGAGACCCATAGACTCACCACACAGAGGCTCACAGACTCACCACCACACAGAGACCACAGTTTGTTGTCTTTCCCCCGCACGGTTGGCTACGTACGGCGGTGCGAAGGAAGTTCAACGCGCACACGTCCTCGCGACCTCCTCCGCATCACCGCCCCCATTAAACTCTGTCCCCTGTCCCACCCCCCCCCACCCAGACGCTGGTGTCGCTGTCGCGCGTCTGCGGCGACTTCCTGCGCCGGCGCGTCTCCGGCGAGCTGCTGGGCCCCGTCGCCGCCTCGCTGGCGGCGAGGGCGCCTGTGAGCGCCGCCGCGGGGGCCGAGGGCCGCCGCGGGGGGGGCCGGGGGGGCCGGGGGGGCCGCCCCTGTACCCGCGGTCGCTCGCCTGCCGCCTGCAGGCCGCCGCTCTCGACAGCCTGGGGCCTCTGGCCGTCGTGCTGCGGCTCGGTGAGAGGGCGGTGGCGGGTCGCTCGGTGGCCTCCACAGAGCGCAACCTGGGCCCTGGCTGGGCCTGGTCTGGCCGGGCCTGGTCTGAACTGGCCTGAACTGGTCTGAACTGGCCTGAACTGGCCTGGTCTGAACTGGCCTGAACTGAACTGGCCTGAACTGAACTGGCCTGAACTGGCCTGGTCTGAACTGAACTGGCCTGGCCTGAACTGGCCTGAACTGAACTGGCCTGAACTGGCCTGGTCTGAAACTGGCCTGAACTGGCCTGGTCTGAACTCGCCTGAACTGAACTGGCCTGAACTGAACTGGCCTGAACTGAACTGGCCTGAACTGGCCTGAACTGGCCTGGTCTGAAACTGGCCTTGTCTGAAACTGGCCTGAACTAGCCTGGTCTGAACTCGCCTGAACTGAACTGGCCTGAACTGAACTGGCCTGAACTGGCCTGAACTGGCTTGGCCTGGCTTAGCCTGAACTGAACTGGCCTGGCCTGAGCTGGCCTGAACTGGCCTGAACTGGCCTGGCCTGGCACTATGCGTCATGGTGACATCACCGTCACTCGGTGGTGAACGGCGGTTGTTGTTGATGTCGTCGGTGTGTTCCGTGCGTGTGCGTGCGTTGCTGTGTCTTCACGTGCGATGGCGTGTGCGTGTGTTCGTGTGTGTGTGTGTGCGTGTGTTGGTGTGTGCGTTCCGTGCGTGCGTGTGTGTGTGTGCGTGCGTGTGTGTGCGTGTGTGTGTGTGTGTGTGCGTGCGTGTGTTGGTGTGTGCGTTCCGTGCGATGGTGTGTGCGTGTGTTGGTGTGTGTGTTCCGTGCGTGTGTGTGTGTGTGCGCGTGCGTGTGCAGCCTGTGTGTTTTGTGACTAACAGCATGGCGCCGGAGTGAAGGTGCGAGGATGAATTATTAATTTTTATCATCTATTCATGAGCGCTCGCACGGCGCGTGCGTGTGTGCGCGTGTGTGCGCGTGTGTGTGCGCGTGTGTGTGTGTGCCTTTATTTTGTTGTTGTGTGTGTGCGCGTGTGTGTGTGCCTTTATTTTGTTGTGTGTGTGCGTGTGTATGTGTGTGTGCCTTTATTTTGTTGTGTGTGTGCGTGTGTGTGTGTGCGTGTGTATGTGTGTGTGTGCGTGTGTGTGTGTGCGTGTGTATGTGTGTGTGTGCGTGTGTGTGCGTGTGTATGTGTGTGTGTGCGTGTGTGTGTATGTGTGTGTGTGTGCGTGTGTGTGTGCGTGTGTGTGTGTGTGTGTGTGCGTGTGTATGTGTGCGTGTGTGTGTATGTGTGTGTGTGTGCGTGTGTGTGTGCGTGTGTGTGTGTGCGTGTGTGTGTATGTGTGTGTATGTGTGTGTGTGCGTGTGTTTTTGTCTGCGTGCATCCGTGGGGAGCGGCGGCTTAGCGCTATGCTGCGCTACGAACTCGGCGACCCAAGTTCGAGTCCCGCTCACGGCCAACACCCGTGACGATGATCTGAACCAGTCCAGGGCCTCCCTTAGGTTGACTCGGCCTCGAATGAGTAACCGGTGCGGTGTATAGTAAACATCGCCACTGCGGAGACAAAGGCGGCCGGGCGTGGTGCTGGCCACCCACCTCCTCGTGTGCCGTGCTGGCCTTCATAGGTGCTCGCTAACAGCACTTGCCCCTACAGTCTGTCAAAGGCTATATGGGGGATCTTTATCTTTGCATTTGTTTGCAGGTGTGGTGCTGGCCACCCACCCCCTCGTGCGCTGTGCCGGTTGTCATAGGTGCTACTCGCCTAACAGCGTTTGCCCAAACACATTCCTGCGGAGGGAGCTGGTAGGAACGTTGGGTTGCTCGGTCAATGGCCTGCAGGGTCAACGGCGGCGTGGTGTATTCCGCAAATATGCCCGACTGTGAGGGCGGGCACAAGCCGGCGTGAGTAGGTTAAACGTTGAGTTTTATAAGGGCACCACGGGGTGACCAGCCCCTCCCCACCCAGCCCCACCCCTCCCACCGCCCACCCAGCCCCTCCCCACCCAGCCCCTCTCCACCCTCCCCACCCAGCCCCATCCTCCCCTCCCCACCCAGCCCCTCCCCTCCCCACCCAGCCCCTCCCTACCCTTCCCTCCCCACCCAGCCCCACCCTCCCCACCCTCCCCCTCCAGCCCCTCCCTACCCAGCCCCACCCTCCCCGCCCTCCCCTCCCCACCCAGCCCCTCTCTCCCCACCCAGCCCCTCCCTGCACGATGGACGGACGGACACAATTATCCCTTGTGGTTCTGGTGTAACCAGGAGGTTCCTACCGGCGCTAAAGAAGGATATGCGTGTGCGTGTTTTGTTTGTTGTTGACCTCAGACAATGCGGATCTGGACACGGTGGTGACTGCTGCCTTGCCCTACCTCAGCTGCCACCAGCCGATGGTGCTGCAGGAGGCAGCGATGGGGTGAGCGCCACTCTCGTTACCAGCGGCGCTGTTACGGGATCCGCTCGTTTAACTTTTTTTCTCGCCGCCGCACGTTAGCTGACCGCGCTGATCAGAGGTGCGAACAAAAGACGAAACGCGACAAAGAAGTCGTTAAGAAATTCGTTTTTTAAAATCCTTTATATTAATTTGCTTGCGTGCTTGCTTGCTTGCTTACGACCGTGCAAATCTTTCGGTCGTTTTTTAACCCACTTCCCGTGATCCAATCGAGCTGACATTTTGCACACAGACTCGTTGTGCGTGACAATTAATGTTCGTGAAGTTTTTTTCTAAATTTTACACTGTTTAGGGATATTTTTTTAAATATTTAATTACTAATTGCTTAATGCTGCCAGACAATCATCTGACCCATAGGTGGCAGCCATCTCAAGCCAGAGGACGAGAGGACTCTAGCCGCCACGCATATAAAGGATTTATAGTGAAAAACTTTGTTTTTACGGGTTATACTTATTTTCATTCTAGATGGAAAGAGACCCGTGGAGACACACACGGCGATCGAGACTCATGTCGAAACACAGAAACCTACAGAGACCCATAGAGATCCATACTCATATATATACGTGTACAAGCAGGTGTACCCGTTCTTGGCACGGAAATTAATCATTCTAGATTTGAAGCTTTCGTGACTGCAAGTCACGTAGGTAAAAAAAGGAAATTAAAATTTATAAAAAATAAAGTCAATAAAATCACGACGTTTCGGAGGCAACACAAGTCTCCGTCATCAGATGGGACCGTCACAGCCATATTTGCTGCATCACTTGATACCTCACTTGATACATCACTAGATTTGCTGTATCACTTGATACAGATTTGCTGTATCACTTGATACAGCAAATCTGGCTGTGACGGTCCCACCTGATGACGGAGACTTGTGTTGCCTCCGAAACGTCGTGATTTTTTTAACTTAATTTTTTATTAATTTTTATTTCATTTTTTTACCTACGTGACTTTACCGAAAAAAACTAAGAGTACGGAAATTAATAATTCAGTCCGAGCATGCGGTGACATCACAGACGTGACGTCACCGCTCACTTGCCGTGCAAAATATTAGATCCATTATTGCGCCCCACCCCCACCCCCAAAATACAAAAGTCTATTTTTATACTTTTTGCATTGTGTACAGTCTGGAAGCTAGCCACATGGCGAATTTCAAGTTTGTTGCATGTCGGGAAGTATGCTAAACATTTCGAACAGACGACGATGATGACGATGATGACGATGATGATGATGATGACGACGATGATGATGATGATGACGACGACGATGACGACGACGATGATGATGACGATAACAACGATGATAACGACGATGACGATGACGACGATGACGACGATGATAACGACGATAACGACAATGATGACGATGACGACGATGATAACAACGATAACGACGATGATGACGACAATGATGACGATGATGATG
The DNA here is from genome assembly GCF_015708825.2 of Lethenteron reissneri. Classification (NCBI taxonomy): domain Eukaryota; kingdom Metazoa; phylum Chordata; class Hyperoartia; order Petromyzontiformes; family Petromyzontidae; genus Lethenteron; species Lethenteron reissneri. The sequence goes on from NC_083838.1 coordinate 5,027,958, forward strand.
ATGACGATGATGACGATGACGACGATGATGACGATGACGACGACGACGATGATGACGATGATGACGACGACGACGATGACGATGATGACGACGTCGATGATGACGACGACGATGATGTCAGCTACGTCGTGCCGTGGGTCGTACCCGTTGTGCGCCGCGTTTATTTATTTCGACATTATTTATTATTTATTCCCCCCCCCCCCCCCCCCCCCCGTGGGCCAGGCTGCTGCGCAGCGTGATGGCCGTGGACCCCGACCGAGTCTGGCTCAGCCTCTGCCAGCTGCACTGCCCCCACGACCTGCAGTCGCCCGGAGAAGGTTTTCGCCCGGTCCAGTTCGCACGAAGCGCCTCCACCTCCTCCACCTCCTCCACCTCCACCTCCTCCACCTCCTCCTCCTCCGCCCCCTCCTCCTCCTCCTCCACCTCCTCCTCCTCCGCCCCCTCCTCCGCCCCCCTCCTCCTCCACCTCCACCTCCTCCTCCCCCTCCTCCTCCACCCCCTCCTCCTCCTCCTCCTCCACCTCCTCCTCCTCCGCCCCCTCCTCCGCCCCCTCCTCCTCCACCTCCTCCTCCTCCACCTCCTCCTCCTCCTCCTCCTCCACCTCCTCCTCCTCCACCTCCTCCTCCTCCACCTCCTCCTCCGCCCCCTCCTCCGCCCCCTCCTCCTCCACCTCCTCCTCCTCGGAGGGGGCAGAGTTCGCGGGGAACGTCCGCTCCTTGCTGGCCCTCGTGGACGACGAACCGTCGTGACGCTGGGCCCGATCACCCACCCACCCCTCCCCCCTCCCCCCTCCCCACCGCAGAAGACTGTTGACCTGCCCCCCTCCCCCCCACCACCCCACCTCCGTGAAGTTGGTGGAGGTGGGGGGGGGTCACCGTGGCCGTAGAGCTTGACCCGCAGGTCAGAAGGTCACTGGCCTCATCGCCAGGTCAGAAGGTCGTTGGCTCAGCCCCTGGTCGCCACGGTTACGTAGCCAACCGCGCGAATCGGAGGTACGGACAATAAACTATGGATCTTTGTGTGAGTCTATGGGTCTCTGTGTGAGTATATGGGTCTCTGTGTGTGTCTATGGGTCTCTGTGTGAGTCTGTGGGTCTCTGTGTGTGTCTATGGGTCTCTGTGTGAGTCTATGGGTCTCCATGTGAGTCTGTGGGTCTCTGTGTGAGTCTATAGGTCTCTGTGTGAGTCTACGGGTCTCTGTGTGAGTCTACGGGTCTCTATGTGAGTCTATGGGTCTCTGTGTGAGTCTATAGGTCTCTGTGTGAGTCTATGGGTTTCTGTGTGAGTCTACGGGTCTCTGTGTGAGTCTATGGGTCTCTGTGTGAGTCTACGGGTCTCTGTGTGAGTTTATGGGTCTCTGTGTGAGTCTATGGGTCTCTGTGTGAGTCGATGGGTCTCTGTGTGAGTCTATGGGTCTCTGTGTGAGTCTATGGGTCTCTGTGTGAGTCTATGGGTCTCTGTGTGAGTCTATGGGTCTCTGTGTGAGACTATGGGTCTCTGTGTGAGTATATGGGTCTCTGTGTGAGTCTGTGGGTCTCTGCGTGAGTCTATGGGTCTCTGTGTGAGTCTATGGGTCTCTGCGTGAGTCTATGGGTCTCTGTGTGAGTCTATGGGTCTCTGTGTGAGTCTATGGGTCTCTGTGTGAGTATATGGGTCTCTGTGTGAGTCTATGGGTCTCTGTGTGAGTCTATGGGTCTCTGTGTGAGTCTATGGGTCTCTGTGTGAGACTATGGGTTTCTGTGTGAGTCTATGGGTCTCTGCGTGAGTCTATGGGTCTCTGTGTGAGTATATGGGTCTCTGTAAGAGTCTATGGGTCTCTGCGTGAGTCTATGGGTCTCTGTGTGAGTCTATAGGTCTCTGTGTGAGTCTATGGGTCTCTGTGTGAGTCTATGGGTCTCTGTGTGAGACTATGGGTCTCTGTGTGAGTCTATGGGTCTCTGCGTGAGTCTATGGGTCTATGTGTGAGTCATTGGGTCTCTGTGTGAGTCTATGGGTCTCTTTGTGAGTCTATGGGTCTCTGTGTGAGTCTATGGGTCTCTTTGT
>NC_083838.1:5034999-5047499 GCF_015708825.2 Lethenteron reissneri
TCAATATCCAAGTGAAACGATAAAATCTGTTAAACCCTGAGAGAGAGAGAGATATACGACGGGATGAACCACGATAGGGCCCCAGACGTTGTCAATTCTGGGGCTCTCTGCTTGGCGGTGAGCCAGAGGTGGAAATTCCACGTTAATATGGCGGGGTCAGTCCATCCATACGGGATGAATATTGCAGGTTTGTGATGGGCCGTGATGGTCACGTGTAAAACTGTCACCGTTGTTAACATCACCACCACCACCACCTTCACAATCTGCACCATCCACATGACCACTAACACCACCACTGACATCGTAATCACCACCAACATCACCACCACCACCATAATGATCACGACTATCAGCACCACCATCATCACCACTAACATTACCATCGTGATCACCATCATCACCACTAGTATCATCATTATCACCACTAACCATCATCACCGCCATCATCATCACCATCATCACTACCATCACCATTACCGCCACCATCATCACCATCATCATCACCATCATCACCACCACCATCATCACCATCATCATCACCATCATCACCACCATCACCACCACCATCATCATCACCATCATCACCATCATCATCACCATCATCACTACCATCACCATTACCGCCACTATCATCACCATCATCATCACCATCATCACCACCATCATCACCACCATCACCGCCACCATCATCACCATCATCATCACCACCATCATCACCATCATCATCACCATCATCACCACCATCACCACCACCATCATCATCACCATCATCACCACCATCATCACCACCATCATCACCACCATCACCGCCACCATCATCACCATCACCACCACCACCATCATCACCACCATCACCATCATCACCGCCACCATCATCATCACCGCCACACGCTACCACCACCCCCCCCCCCCCCATCGCTCATCAGTATACAGCCCACAACACTGCGCGTGCACACACACACAGAACACGCGGGATTAAACCACAACACACAACAACACATCAACAACACGCAACACATCAACACACAACAACACATCAACAACACGCAACACATCAACACACAGCACATCAACACACAGCAACACACAACACACACACAACACACACACAACACATCAACACGCAACACATCACATCAACACACAGCACACCAACACACAACACGCAACAACACACAACAACAACACAACAACACACAGCACATCAACACACAACACACCAACAACACACAACAACAAACAACACAACTACACAAACACACAACACAACAGCACATCAACACACAACACACCCAACACACAACACACCAACAACACACAACAACAACACACAACACACCCAACACACAACACACCAACAACACACAACAACAAACAACACAACTACACAAACACACAACACAACAACACACAACACATCAACACAGAACACAACACATCAACACACAACACACAACAACAAACAACACAACAAACAACAGCACACACCAACAAACAACACAACACATCAACAAACACAAGACAACAACACACAGCAACACAACACATCAACACAACAACTACACAAACACACAACAACACACACAACAGCAACACAACACACACCAACAAAAACACAACAACACATCAACAAACAACACAACACACAACACATCAACACAACAACACAACACAAAGGCCCTCGGGGTAGCCCACGCAGACTGTAGGGGCAAGTGCTGCTAGCGAGCACCTATGAAGGCCGGCACGGCACACGAGGGGGTGGGTGGCCAGCACCACGCCCGACCGCCTTTGTCTCCCCAGTGGCGATGTTTACTACACACCGCACCAGGTACTCATTTGAGGCTGAGTCGACCTAGGGGAGGCCCAGGATCGGTTCAGATAATCGTCACTGGGTGTTGGCCGTGAGCGGTAATCGAACTCGACCACACACGTGTACACACACACGTGTACACACACACACGTGCACACACACACGTGTACACACACGTGCACACACACGCACACGTGTACACACACACACGTGCACACACGTGTACACACACACACGTGCACAAACACTTGTACACACACGTGTACAACAACCGCCACTAAGTGGTGGTGACGTCACCACGACGCTTGTGCCAGGCCAGGTGCACGTTGAGGCCACGTGAAGTGTAAAACGCCCGCTGGCAGGAGGTCACGGGGCAGACCCAGCAGGTGCCACGGGTCGACTGACCGAGATGACCGAGATGACTGGCTGACGCACCACCTGTGCCCCCTACTGTGCCAACTTGCTGTGCTTTAGCCACCCGGCGCTCCGCTCGTTGTTGTGAGCATCGCTCCTCCGCCCTCTGTTGTTGTTGGAGGGCGACTGCCTCCAACTGCCCAGTAGCGTGGGTGGTGATGGAGATGCAGCACCAACAACTAAAATTTCACCTCCTGTACACCAGGCGAGGTAGTTAACATCCCCTAGCCACCGTGATAATGATGAGAGAGAGACACGCAAACTCCAAATATACAGCAGCAGGTGTCAGGGTCATGATCGAACCCACGACCTCCTGCACACCAGGCAAGGTAGTTAACATCTAGCCACCGTGATGATGATGAGAGAGAGACACGCAAACTCCAAATATACAGCAGCAGGCGTCAGGGTCGGGATCGAACCCACGACCTCCTGCACACCAGGCGAGGTAGTTAACATCTCCTAGCCACCGTGATGATGATGATGATGAGAGAGAGAGACACGCAAACTCCAAATACACAGCAGCAGGCGTCAGGGTCGGGATCGAGATCGAACCCACGACCTCCCAATCTCAACTAAAACTTTCGGTGTTTTTTTTCTTCTTCTACATTTCACCAGGTGAGGCCCCAACGCCCAAGCGACACCGGGTCTGTTTCAGCAGAGACCTGGCCACAACAACAACAACCACAACAACAAACCCGATCAATCTTCTTCTTGGTTCTTTCGCTAAAGTCACGTAGCAGGGAAATCATAAAATTATAAAAATAAAAATAATAAAATACAATTCTCACGACGTTTCGGCCACAACGCAAGCAGCCGTCCTATTGTAATTGCCTATTGTATTGTAACGCTATTTTAATTGCCTATTGTATTGTAACGCTATTTGAATTTTCGATTTAAAGCTTTAGTGACTGCAGGGATTCATCTTCTTGGTTCTTTCGGTAAAGTCACGTAGAAGGGAAGTAATAAAATAATAAAAATAAAACATAATAAAATAATTATATTTAAAGCTTTCGTGACTGCAGGGATTCATCTTCTTGGTTCTTTCGGTAAAGTCACGTAGAAGGGAAATAATAAAAAAATATAAAAATAAAACATAATAAAATAAAAAATTCTCACGAAGTGGCCGATTACGTGGAAGTACCGAGAGAGCAGGCATCCACGTGATTAAACACTTTGTCCTGCGGAGGGAGCTGGTAGGAACGTTGGGTTGCTCGGTCAATGGCCTGCAGGGTCAACGGCGGCGTGGTGTATTCCGCAAATATGCCCGACTGTGAGGGCGGGCACAAGCCGGCGTGAGTAGGTTAAACGTTGAGTTTTATAAGGGCACCACGGGGTGACCAGCCCCTCCCCACCCAGCCCAACCCCTCCCAGCCCCACCCAGCCTCACCCTCCCCACCCAGTCCCACCCTCCCCACCCAGCCCCTCTCCACCCAGCCACACCCTCCCTACCCAGCCCCTCCCCAACCTCCCCACCCAGCCCCTCCCCTCCCCACCCAGCCCCTCCCCACCTTCCCCACCCCCCCACCCTCCCCACCCAGCCCCTCCCTCCCCACCCAGCCCCTCCATCCCCACCCAGCCCCTCCCTGCACGCCAGACAGATGGACACAATAATCCCCTGTGGGCTGGTGTAACCAGGTTCCTACCAGTATAACGCAACTTGTGTGCGTGCGTGTGCGTGTGTGCGTGTGTGTGTGTGCGTGTGTGTGCGTGCGTGTGTGCGTGTGTGCGTGTGCGTGCGTGCATGTGTGCGTGTGCGTGTGCGCGTGTGCGTGCGTGCGCGTGTGCGTGTGTGCGTGCGTGTGCGTGCGTGCGTGTGTGCGTGTGTGCGTGTGTGCGTGTGCGCGTGTGCGCGTGTGTGCGTGTGCGCGTGTGCGTGTGCGTGCGTGTGCGCGTGTGCGTGCGTGTGTGCGTGTGCGCGTGTGCGTGTGTGCGTGTGCGCGTGTGTGCGTGTGCGCGTGTGTGCGTGTGTGCGTGTGTGCGCGTGTGCGCGTGTGTGCGTGCGTGTGTGTGCGTGTGTAACCGTGTGTTGAACTTCTTTGTCATCACCGGTACGGAGTCGCCAACCGTTGCCGATCGGAGGGCGCGGGAGGCAAGAAACTGAACGCAACAACGAAAACTGAGTTCTCAAGAAATTTGATTGAGACATTTTTCAACCGAGTACAGCGCTGTCGAGTTAAAGCGGGGTGGGGTATAGTCGTGTGTAGTGTATAGTGTAGTGTATAGTGTAGTGTATAGTGTAGTGTATAGTGTAGTGTATAGCACTGTGTGTAGTAGTGTATAGCGCTGTGTGTAGTAGTATAGTGTGTAGTGTAGTGTATAGTGTAGTGTATAGTGTAGTGTGTAGTGTATAGTGTAGTGTATAGTAGTGTATATTGTAGTGTATAGCGCTGTGTGTTGTAGTATAGTGTGTAGTGTAGTGTATAGCGCTGTGTGTAGTAGTGTATAGTGTAGTGTATAGTGTAGTGTATAGCCGTGTGTAGTAGTGTATAGTGTAGTGTATAGTGTAGTGTATAGCGCTGTGTGTAGTAGTGTATAGTGTAGTGTATAGTGTAGTGTATAGCGCTGTGTATAGTAGTGTATAGCGTTGTGTGTAGTAGTATATAGTGTAGTGTATAGTAGTGTATAGTGTAGTAGTATATAGTGTAGTGTATAGTGTAGTGTATAGCGCTGTGTGTAGTAGTGTATAGTGTAGTGTATAGCGCTGTGTATAGTAGTGTATAGCGTTGTGTGTAGTAGTATATAGTGTAGTATATAGTGTAGTATATAGTAGTATATAGTGTAGTGTATAGTAGTATATAGTGTAGTATATAGTAGTATATAGTGTAGTGTATAGTGTAGTGTATACTAGTGTACTCTATAGTGTACTGTATAGTGTAGTGTATAGTGTACTCTATAGTGTAGTGTATAGTCTAGTCTATAGTGTAGTGTATAGTCTAGTATACTACATCGTGCGATGATCGCAAGCCGCAGGGTTTAGGACGACAGACTCAGCAACAACAACAGCAACAACAAGAACAACAATCAGCTCCAGTGGCTCTCGCCTCCCAACAATCGAGCAAGCGAGCGCCTTGCGGACACGCTGCGAGCCATCATCCTTCCTTCTTCTCGCCCTCCCCGTCCCCCTTGTTGTCCTGCCACACCCGGTAGTTCAGCGCGGCGGCGAAGCTCAACCACGCCAGGTAGGGCACCATGAGCATGGCGGCCGTCTTGTTGATGGGGTACCAGCTGACGGCGGTTGCCGCCGCCGTGCCAGAGAGCAACAGGATCTCGGCAAAAGCCTGCGCGGGGGACACAGCGGGGACACAGCGGGGACACAGCGGGGACACAGCGGGGACACAGCGGGGACACAGCGGGGACGACAGGCGGGTCGGGCGACACAAAATTAAAACGATGCTTTACGCACACACACACACGCGGTGGTCACAACGCCGTAGTAAACAGTACTCTACGCTCGCACGGATGTTGACTGGGTGAGGCACGCCGATTGAGACCGAAGCATGGGAGACGATTACCCACAATCCCACAGCCAGAGAGAGAGAGAAGAACCATCGGCTCGGTTGTGATCACGTGACGCTCGGCAGACAAAGCGTATACTGTACGTACTGCAGTGGTATACTGTACGTACTACAGTATTATTCGTATTGCAAGACATCGCTCGTTTATCAAATTAATATTTACTCGCAATCCAAGGTTTTACTGTAGAGGTGTACGAGCGTGCATGTTGTGTTGTATATATATGTGTATAGAGGTGTGTAAGCGTGCATGTTGTCTTGTATATATGTGTGTATAGAGGTGTGTAAGCGTGCATGTTGTCTTGTGTATATATATGTGTGTATAGAGGTGTGTAAGCGTGCATGTTGTCTTGTATATATGTGTGTATAGAGGTGTGTAAGCGTGCATGTTGTGTTGTATATATGTGTGTATAGAGGTGTGTATAGGTGTGTACGAGCGTGCGTGTCGTGTTGTACAGAGAGGAGTTGTATAAAGACGCGTGCAGAGGTGTGCATGCCTACCAAGCCCATGCGGTGAGCCTTGAAGAAGATCGGGGTCCACATCCAGTTGAGAGCCAGCTGCGCCCCGTAGAGGCCCAGCGGGGTCACGGCGTCGCTGGTGAAGCCCCCGAGGTCACGCCACACCAGGTACGACGCGTACCTGCCTCGCACGCACACACAACCACGCTAGTGACGCTGGTGACCCCGCCGCGTGACCCCGCCGCGTGACCCCGCCGCGTGACCCCGCAGCGTGACCCCGCAGTGTGACCCCGCAGTGTGACCCCGCAGTGTGACCCCGCCGTGTGATCCCGCTACGTGACCCCGCAGTGTGACCCCGCCGCGTGACCCCGCAGTGTGACCCCGCCGCGTGACCCCGAAGCGTGACCCCGCCGTGTGACCCCGCAGCGTGACCCCGAAGCGTGACCCCGCCGTGTGACCCCGCCGTGTGACCCCGCAGCGTGACCCCGCCGCGTGACCCCGCAGTGTGACCCCGCAGTGTGACCCCGCCGCGTGACCCCGCAGTGTGACCCCGCAGTGTGACCCCGCAGTGTGACCCCGCAGTGTGACCCCGCAGTGTGACCCCGCCGCGTGACCCCGCAGCGTGACCCCGCCGCGTGACCCCGCAGTGTGACCCTGCAGTGTGACCCCGCAGTGTGACCCCGCCGCGTGACCCCGCAGTGTGACCCCGCAGTGTGACCCCGCAGTGTGACTCCGCCGTGTGACCCCGCAGCGTGACCCCGCCGCGTGACTCCGCCGCGTGACTCCGCCGCGTGACTCCGCCGCGTGACCCCGCAGCGTGACCCCGCAGCGTGACCCCGCAGCGTGACCCCGCAGCGTGACCCCGCAGTGTGACCCCGCCGTGTGACCCCGCTACGTGACCCCGCAGTGTGACCCCGCCGCGTGACCCCGCAGCGTGACCCCGCCGCGTGACCCCGAAGCGTGACCCCGCCGTGTGACCCCGCAGCGTGACCCCGAAGCGTGACCCCGCCGTGTGACCCCGCCGTGTGACCCCGCAGCGTGACCCCGCCGCGTGACCCCGCAGTGTGACCCCGCAGTGTGACCCCGCCGCGTGACCCCGCAGTGTGACCCCGCAGTGTGACCCCGCAGTGTGACCCCGCAGTGTGACCCCGCAGTGTGACCCCGCAGTGTGACTCCGCAGTGTGACCCCGCCGCGTGACCCCGCAGCGTGACCCCGCCGCGTGACCCCGCAGCGTGACCCCGCAGTGTGACCCCGCAGTGTGACCCCGCAGTGTGACCCCGCCGCGTGACCCCGCAGTGTGACCCCGCAGTGTGACCCCGCAGTGTGACTCCGCCGTGTGACCCCGCAGCGTGACCCCGCAGCGTGACCCCGCAGCGTGACTCCGCCGCGTGACTCCGCCGCGTGACTCCGCCGCGTGACTCCGCCGCGTGACCCCGCAGCGTGACCCCGCAGCGTGACCCCGCCGCGTGACCCCGCAGCGTGACCCCGCCGCGTGACCCCGCCGCGTGACCCCGCCGCGTGACTCCGCCGCGTGACCCCGCAGCGTGACCCCGCAGCGTGACCCCGCAGCGTGACCCCGCCGCGTGACCCCGCAGCGTGACCCCGCAGCGTGACCCCGCAGCGTGACCCCGCCGCGTGACTCCGCAGCGTGACCCCGCAGCGTGACCCCGCAGCGTGACCCCGCAGTGTGACCCCGCAGTGTGACCCCGCAGCGTGACCCCGCAGCGTGACCCCGCAGCGTGACCCCGCAGCGTGACCCCGCAGCGTGACCCCGAAGCGTGACCCCGCCGTGTGACCCCGCCGTGTGACCCCGCAGCGTGACCCCGCCGCGTGACCCCGCAGTGTGACCCCGCAGTGTGACCCCGCCGCGTGACCCCGCAGTGTGACCCCGCAGTGTGACCCCGCAGTGTGACCCGCAGTGTGACCCCGCAGTGTGACTCCGCAGTGTGACCCCGCAGTGTGACCCCGCCGCGTGACCCGCAGCGTGACCCCGCCGCGTGACCCCGCAGTGTGACCCCGCAGTGTGACCCCGCAGTGTGACCCCCGCCGCGTGACCCCGCAGTGTGACCCGCAGTGTGACCCCGCAGCGTGACTCCGCCGTGTGACCCCGCAGCGTGACCCCGCCGCGTGACTCCGCCGCGTGACTCCGCCGCGTGACTCCGCCGCGTGACCCCGCAGCGTGACCCCGCAGCGTGACCCCGCCGGTGACTCCGCCGCGTGACCCCGCAGCGTGACCCCGCCGCGTGACCCCGCCGCGTGACTCCGCCGCGTGACCCCGCAGCGTGACCCCGCAGCGTGACCCCGCCGCGTGACCCCGCAGCGTGACCCCGCAGCGTGACCCCGCAGCGTGACCCCGCCGCGTGACTCCGCAGCGTGACCCCGCAGCGTGACCCCGCAGCGTGACCCCGCAGCGTGACCCCGCAGTGTGACCCCGCAGCGTGACCCCGCAGCGTGACCCCGCAGCGTGACCCCGCAGCGTGACCCCGCAGCGTGACCCCGCCGCGTGACTCCGCAGTGTGACCCCGCCGCGTGACCCCGCAGCGTGACCCCGCCGCGTGACCCCGCAGCGTGACCCCGCCGCGTGACCCCGCAGCGTGACCCCGCAGTGTGACCCCGCAGTGTGACCCCGCAGTGTGACCCCGCAGTGTGACCCCGCAGTGTGACCCCGCAGCGTGACCCCGCCGCGTGACCCCGCCGTGTGACCCCGCCGTGTGACCCTGAAGCATGACCCCGCCGTGTGACCCCGCCGTGTGACCCCGCAGCGTGACCCCGCAGTGTGACCCCGCAGCGTGACCCCGCAGCGTGACCCCGCCGCGTGACCCCGCAGCGTGACCCCGAAGCGTGACCCCGCCGTGTGACCCCGCCGTGTGACCCCGCAGCGTGACCCCGCAGTGTGACCCCCGCCGTGTGACCCCCGAGTGACCCCGCAGTGTGACCTCGCCGTGTGACCCCCGAGTGACCCCGCAGTGTGACCCCGCCGTGTGACCCCGCAGTGTGACCCCGCAGTGTGACCCCGCAGCGTGACCCCGCCGTGTGACCCCCGAGTGACCCCGCAGTGTGACCCCGCCGTGTGACTCCGCAGCGTGACCCCGCAGCGTAACCCCACAGCGTGACCCCGCAGCGTGACCCCGCAGTGTGACCCCGCAGTGTGACCCCGCAGTGTGACCCCGCAGTGTGACCCCGCAGTGTGACCCCGCAGCGTGACCCCGCAGTGTGACCCCGCAGCGTGACCCCGCAGCGTGACCCCGCAGCGTGACCCCGCAGCGTGACCCCGCAGCGTGACCCCGCAGTGTGACCCCGCAGCGTGACCCCGCAGCGTGACCCCGCAGTGTGACCCCGCAGTGTGACCCTGCGGTTACGAGTTTGTAAGGAAATAAGGATGGGCTTCGTTTGCCCCTTTCTGGCACTGCAAGAGGTCACGGAACATCTTCTTGGTTCTTTCGGTAAAGTCACGTAGAAGGGAAACAATAAAATAATAAAAATAAAACTGAGGACGGCTGCTTGCGTTGTGGCCGAAACGTCGTGAGAATAATTTTATTATGTTTAATTTTTATTATTTTATTACTTCCCTTCTACGTGATGACTTTACCGAAAGAACCAAGAAGATGAATTCCTGCAGTCACGAAAGAAGCTTTACATCGAAAGTTTCCTCTTCTAGTTCCCACCAACGACTCACCCCATGCCGGTGTACAGCAGCGGCCACACCACGGGGAAGGCCCGGTTGGGCGGCCGCCACTCCGGCTTCTTGAGCCCTTCGTACCAGCCCTTGATCTCGCTGCGCGTGAGCACGCCGCCCGCAATGCCGCCCATGTGCGGCAGGAGGGTGGCGAACACGGGAGGCACCCACGCAGACCACGCCATCGTGGTCCCTGCGGCACACGGCATCACCACGTCATCGTCGCCACCGTCATCGCCACGACGTCAATATGGCGTCGCGATCACTGCCGCGTCATCGCCGCGACGTCATCGCCGCGTCATAGCCGCACCATCACGGCATCATCGCCATCGCCACGACGTCAGCACGGCATCGCAATCACTGCCTCGTCATCGCCGCGACGTCATCGCCGCACCATCACGGCATCATCGCCGCGTCATCGCCTCTTCACCACAGCACCATCACGTCATCACCACCATCGCCACGACGTCAGCACGGCATCGCAATCACTGCCTCGTCATCGCCGCGACGTCATCGCCGCGACGTCATCGCCACGTCATCGCCGCACCATCACGGCATCACCACCGTCATCGCCACGTCATCGCCATCGCCGCGACGACGTCAGCACGGCGTCGCAATCACTGCCGCGTCATCGCCGCGACGTCATCGCCGCACCATCACGGCATCATCGCCACGCCATCGCCGCGTCATCGCCACGTCATCACCATCGCCATGACGTCAGCACAGCGTCACAATCACTGCCGCGTCATCGCCATGTCATCGCCGCGTCATCATCACCATCGCCGCTTCACCACAGCACCATCACGGCATCATCATCACCATCGCCGCGACGTCAGCACGGCGTCGCAATTACTGCCGCGTCATCGCCGCGACGTCATTGCCGCTTCACCACGGCACGGATCCACCCAGCCACCACACACCGCCCACACACCCTTCACCGTGTTAGCCTTTACAACAATCACGGACGCGTCTGACAACCAGCTCATGTAAACCACGTGGACACGGTCTGCCTCCCACCACTCTTGATCCCCACCCCTCCCATCTGTACGTCTCCCTCTGTCACTCTAAACCGGCTCGATCCTCCCGTAGTAAACCACGTGACTGACGCGTGGCCAGCCCCACTCTGAATCCCACCTCTCTCCCCGCCCACCAAGAAAACCGACGCCGCTCCTCCTCCTCCTCGCAGCAGCAGCAGCAGCAAGAGCAGCAGCAGCAGCAACAGCAGCAACAGCCAGAGTAGCAGCAGCAGCAACAGCAGCAGCAGCAACAGCAGTAGCAGCAGCAGCAGCAACAGCAGCAGCAGCAACAGCAGTAGCAGCAGCAGCAACAACAGCAGTGAGGCCCTAGTCCGGCCTCGTCTGCCTCCCCATCCCCGTCTCTCCTGCCCCCTTTGATCCCGTCCCTCCGTTCCTTCGACCATCCTTCTCGCCATTCAGACGCTGTCTCCTCGACAGACCTGTTCTTCACCTGAGGACGGCTGCTTGCGTTGTGGCCGAAACGTCGTGAGAATTGTATTTTATTATGTTTTATTTTCATTATTTTATTATTTCCCTTCTACGTGACTTTACCGAAAGAACCAAGAAGATGCGTACGCGATTCCGTGCCCGAAGACAGAGGCAAGCATGGGTAGCATCCAGAAGTATCCAGCAGCATCCCAATTCCCCGGTGCGACGGACGCTACCCCGGGGTCAGCCGTACGACCGCTTGACCCCGCTCGCTCGAACCGCGTCGTGTCCAATTCGCGTTCCGCGTTGGAACAAAGATGCGTTCCCTCATTTGCTCGAATCGCATTCCCCCATTTTCCTCTGTCTCTCTCTCTTCTCTCCACGCACCATCGCATCCTTGACACTCTGCGGGCCCCTTTTCTTGCAGCGGTGCGCGCCGCGGGTGCAAAGTTTCTCGCAATAATATTGAATCACTTCTTCCTTGGTTCTTTCGGTAAAATCACGTAAAAAGAAATTAATAAAATATTATTTATTAATTTAAAGCTTTCGTGACTGCAGGGATTCATCTTCTTGGTTCTTTCGGTAAAGTCACGTAGAAAGAAATGAATAAAATATTATTTTATTAATTAATTAAAATCACGTAGAAAGAAATTAATAAAATATTATTGTATTAATTAATAAAATATTATTTTATTAATTTCTTTGTACGTGATTTTTTATGATTAAAATAATATTGTATTACTTCCCTTCTACGCGACTTTACCGAAAGAACCAAGAAGATGAATCCCTGCAGTCACGAAAGCTTTAAATCGAAATTTAATCACTTATTAACGATTTGAGCCACAGCGTGTCCAATGACAAATTATACTGGTAGGAACGAAGTGAACCAGCCTACAATAGATTATATCGTCCGTCCGTCCGTCCGTGTAGCAACATCGCCCCCTACTGCAAACACTTGGCAGGACCCTACAAAAACCTTTAGACTCAGTAAGGCTTTCATGGCTAAACAAGTGTAATAATACATTATGTTTATATTCTTTGGCTATTCATTCCTACCAGCCCACCCCACAGGGACCTGTTTTTCAGGAGATTCCTGGCTTTGGGTTTCTTGTATAAGGTCTGTACGTTTAACACGTAGGCTTTCGCGACCAATGTTATTCATAATCAACGTTTTTGGGTTTAG
>NC_083838.1:5052499-5060542 GCF_015708825.2 Lethenteron reissneri
CAGCAGTGGATCGAACCACGTCTCACACGCGGTGGCGTAACATAACGCTGCATACGCGGAGCGGTCTGTAATCTGATTTCAACGGAGCATTACTTTACAACCAGCCTGCCCTGTGGGACCCTCTGGTCTGTGCCAACAGAGCCGCAAGGCCACGTTGCTAAACCCGAGCAAAGTGTTGCAATCGCCGTAAAAATATTGTCCGTTATTTAAAAAAGGAAAACCCAATTCAAAACTACAACAAAAACTCCTTTTAAAAATCCTTTATATTAAGTTCACTTGCTTGCGTGCTTGCTTGCGCGCTTACGACCGTGCAAATCTTTCGGTCGTTTTTTAACCCACTTCCCGTGATCCAATCGAGCTGACATTTTCCACAAAGACTCGTTGTGCGTGACAATTTATTTTCGTGAAATTTTTTGTACAAAATTTTCCACTTTTTAGAAAAAAATGTTTTTCATATTTAATTTAAAATACCAATGTGATCAAAATGAAACTCTTACTCAAGAAAAAGATAAATGAATAATAAAATAAAACCGATGCCACGCATATAAAGGATTTATAGTGAAAAACTTTGTTTTTACGGGTTAACTTTTTTTATGTTCAATCAGGTAAGGCCCCACGGCTGAGCACTTCCTCAGAGGCGACCCTGGCCATCGCAAATGATCGCTCAACGAAAGTGGCTTCATCATCATCACCATCATCGTCGTGTGGATGTGCACAGCAGAGGAGGACCCGGAGAAAAATCCACACGACCACGGAGAGAGAGAGAGACACGCAAACTCCAAATACACAGCAGCAGGCGTCAGGGTCGGGATCGAACCCACGACCTCCTGCACACCAGGCGAGGTAGTTAACATCTCCTAGCCACCGTGATGATGATGAGAGAGAGAGAGACAGACAAGCAAACTCCAAATATACAGCAGCAGGCGTCAGGGTCGGGATCGAACCCACGACCTCCTGCGCACCAGGCGAGGTAGTTAACATCTCCTAGCCACCGTGATGATGATGAGAGAGAGAGAGACAAGCAAACTCCAAATATACAGCAGCAGACGCCAGGGTCGGGATCGAACCCACGACCTCCTGCACACCAGGCGAGGTAGTTAACATCTCCTAGCCACCGTGATGATGATGAGAGAGAGAGAGACAAGCAAACTCCAAATATACAGCAGCAGGCGTCAGGGTCGGGATCGAACCCACGACCTCCTGCACACCAGGCGAGGTAGTTAACATCTCCTAGCCACCGTGATGATGATGAGAGAGAGAGAGACAAGCAAACTCCAAATATACAGCAGCAGGCGTCAGTGTAGGGATCGAACCCACGACCTCCTGCACACCAGGCGAGGTAGTTAACATCTCCTAGCCACCGTGATGATGATGAGAGAGAGAGACACGCAAACTCCAAATATACAACAGCAGGCGCCAGGGTCGGGATCGAACCCACGACCTCCTGCACACCAGGCGAGGTAGTTAACATCTCATAGCCACTGCTTGGCCCGAGGTGCTGACACTCCAATGTCTTCGTCACCACCGTGGGGGGGGGGGGGGGGTGGCGAAATCAATGGTGGAGCACGTGGGGGGGGGGGGGGGGTGAGAACCGAGGTCACTTTCAACTCGGAGACAACCCAGTCGATGCCTCTCTCCATCCCTCCCCTCCTCATCTGTCTCCTTTATCTCGGGCGGCAGACGTGTCAATCCTACGTTTGCAACCCCGTCGCGTTTAGCGTTGTCGATTCTTATCCGTGGAGCCAATTCCATTGAATGCGCTCGCAACGCTTCTCGTGCTGCCTGGGCGGTCATGGGAACGCTCTCTGCTATCGACTACAATTCTGGCCACCTGGTTGATTACGTTCTTCCAAAGATTGCTAAATTGGGAAGTTAAGTGTGAAATTTGTAAGTGTTGACCGAGCCTCTCTGTGTTGCATTGCATTATATTTCGAAATTTGGCTCGGTTTATTTGCCAGTAAAAATATGATAATTGTTTTTTACCTTTTTACATTATCAGAGTTATGTCTTTTGTTTGTAATATGACTGCAGGTATTGCGGTATATACAAACATGACTCCTTGTAAAAATGTGTCAGTTTTGTTGCCAGATAGAAGGGTAAAAAACCAATTATCAGGTTTATTTGATTTAGTGTACTTTCTCTGTCTCCACTCGTTTTTGTCGTTCTTATGTTCTGCTCTCTCTGTGTGTCTCGGCTGTTGTCCATCTCCCTCTCTGCAGCGTGCCACTCATTGACATGCTAATTTCTCTAAGCATTCTCTCTCTCTCCGTCCCCTCTCTCTATTTAAGGCCTCGACACAGAGACGTGGTTTCTCTGTGTGCCTATGTGTGTGTCTCTCTCTATGTATCTCTGTGATATCTGTCTCTACTTATATGTCTGTCTATATGTCTCTGGTTCTGTGTTTAATCTCTCTCTCAAATTTAGCATTCTCAGGAAGAACGTAATCAACCAGGTAGGGTGTTGACTGTTATGTTATCCGACTCTCTCTGTGGTATTACATTACATTTCTAAGTATACTAGATTTGTGTTTCTATTTCATTTATACCTGATGATGATTGCTTGTGTTGCAATCGAAGCGTCGTATGCTAGTATTTAATTTATTATTTTATCCTTATACGTGACTTTACCGAAAGAACCAAAGAGTAATTCCTGCAGTCACGAAAGCTCCAAATTAAGTTTGATCTTGGCTCTCCAGAAACCGAAGCCTCCTTGTTGCACAAAAGTGGTGAACCATTTACCCCGATTGCCTATCTTTCATCTTCTTGGTTCTTTCGGTAAAGTCACGTAGAAGGGAAATAATAAAATAATAAAAATAAAACATCATAAAATACAATTCTCACGACGTTTCGGCCACAACGCAAGCAGCCGTCCTCAGGTGAAGAACAGATCTGTCGGAAAGACAGCATCTGACCTGTTCAGCGTCAGACCTGTTCTTCACCTGAGGACGGCTGCTTGCGTTGTGGCCGAAACGTCGTGAAAATTGTATTTTATTATGTTTTATTTTTTCATTTCCTTTCTACGTGACTTTACCGAAAGAACCAAGAAGATGAATCCCTGCAGTCACGAAAGCGACCCTGGTGCGACCGGGTACGGGTACGGGTAAGGAATCAAAACCCGTTTGCGACCTCTGATATTGGCACTGCACTTCCCGTGCACATGCATCATGCAGTCGCATCCCATGATGCCACTGCATCGACACACGGACAATGTGTGTCACTCCACTGCTGGATGATAAGGGCAGCACATTTTGCCTTGGAGGCCGAGGTCGCAACCGGGTACCCGATACCCGTACCCTACCCGATACCCGGCTACCCGTACCCGGCCAGGTACGGGTACCCGTTTGCGACCCTGGTGCGGCCGGGTACGGGTAGGCCGTGAGTCACTGGTGAGTCACCGTTTGTCACTCATTTCCCAACGTCTTGTATCTTCTGACAATTCAAGTTCCTAGAATCAACCCACCCACGCCTGCAACATGGCTTCATCCCAGAGGTCGCAATCGGGTACCCGATACCCATACCCTACCCGTACCCGTTTGCGACCCTGGTGCGGCCGGGTACGGGTAAGGAATCAAAACCCGTTTGCGACCTCTGCTTGGATGCCGCGTTGGGGTATTTCACCACACAATGACTGTCGTCACCACGTGGTGGAGTTTGGCCAGCCCAGGTGTCTGGTGATGTGGTCGAGAGGCAATTCTGCAGGGTGGTCCGAATGTCTTGTGACCCCTCCTCCCCCTTCCCACTATTTATTGAGCCCTTAATAATGCTCTTTGGGTGTTTCGGTGAAGACCCTTGACGTTGTTTTCCTTCCCGTCTCTGCGTGTTTATTTTCTTCTTCTTCGATCTCCACGCTGTCCCAGGTACTCATTTGAGGCCGAGTCGACCTAGGGGAGGCCCAGGACCGGTTCAAATAATCGTCACAGGGTGTTGGCCATGAGCGGGAATCGAACTCGGGTCGCCAGGTTAGTAGCGCAGCGCGCTAACCCCTACACTACCGCTCCACACACAGACGCACGCACACACAGGCACACACACACACACACAGACACACACACATAGACACAGGCACACACAGGCACACACACACAGACACACACAGGCACACACACACACAGACACACACAGGCACATACACACACGCACACACACAGACACACACACACAGGCACACACACAGAGACACACACGGGCACACACACACACGCACACACACACGCGCACACACAGGCATACACACACACACAGTGACACACACACACAGGCACACACACATGCACACACACACACGCACACACACACAGACACACACACACAGGCACACACACAGAGACACACACAGGCACACACACACACGCGCACACACACAGGCACACACACACACGCACACACACACAGACACACACACACAGGCACACACACACAGGCACACACACACACAGGCACACACACACACAGGCAAAAGACAAAGACAAAGATCCCCGTATAGCCTTAACAGACTGTAGGGGCAAGTGCTGTTAGCGAGCACCTATGAAGGCCGGAACGGTACACGAGGGGGTGGGTGGCCAGCACCACGCCCGACCGCCTTTGTCTCCCCAGTGGCGATGTTTACACACCGCACCAGGTACTCACTTAAGGCTGAGTCGACCTAGGGGAGGCCCAGAACCGGTTCAGATAATCGTCACTGGTGTTAGCCGTGAGCGGGAATCGAACCCGGGTCGCCAGGTTCATAGCGCAGCGCGCTAACCGCTACACTACCGCTCCCCACGACACACACAGGCACACACACATGCACACACACACAGACACACACACACAGGCACACACACACACGCGCACACACACAGGCATATACACACACACAGGCACACACACACACAGGCACACACACACAGGCACACACACACAGACACACACACAGGCACACACACACACGCGCACACACACAGGCATATACACACACACAGGCACACACACACACACAGGCACACACACACACAGGCACACACACACAGACACACACACAGGCACACACACACACGCGCACACACACAGGCATATACACACACACAGGCACACACACACACAGGCACACACACACAGGCACACACACACAGACACACACACAGGCACACACACACACGCGCACACACACAGGCATATACACACACACAGGCACACACACACACAGGCACACACACACAGGCACACACACACAGGCACACACACACGTGCGCGCGCGAACGGAGAGCAAGTCACATTAGTGTGCAAATGATCGGGGGAAGCCGGGGAAATGATTGCCCTTTAAATTATACCGCACGAAGATTAAAGGTGAAATCTGTGCCGCAGTCAAAGAGCACACACACACACACCTCGCCTGCTTGGCATCGATACACGCACAGCTTGCGTAATTGTGAGATCCTGGAATGTATGGAACGATGTGGACACACAAACAAACACACACGAGCAAAAATAAAGATACCCCCACTCCCGTGTAGCCTGCAAGAGGCTGTTGGGGCAAGTGCTGTTAGCGAGTAGCACCAATGAAGACCGGCACGGCACACGAGGGGGTGGGTGGCCAGCACCACTCATCTACACACACACGCATATATACAAAAGACAAAGATCCCCCGTGTAGCCTGTAACAGACTGTTGGGGCAAGTGCTGTTAGCGAGTAGCACCAATGAAGGCCGGCACGGCACACGAGGGGGTGGGTGGCCAGCACCACGCATGAACACACACACGCATATATACAAAAGACAAAGATCCCCCGTGTAGCCTGTAACAGACTGTTGGGTCAAGTGCTTTAACACGTAGTCGTCTTTTGCGACCGATTAATGTGTTTGGGGTTAGATCGCGTTAAGTATAAATGTGTCGTGACCCTCAATGTGGGAAGGCTATCCTGTGAGTGTGTGTATGTGTGTGTGTACGTGTGTGTGTACGTGTGTGTGTGTACGTGTGTACGTGTGTGTGTACGCGTGTGTGTGCGTGTGTGTGTACGTGTGTGTGTACGTGTGTGTGTACGTGTGTGTGTGTACGTGTGTACGCGTGTGTGTACGTGTGTTTGTACGTGTATGTGTACGTGTGTGTGTACGTGTATGTGTGTGTGCGTGTGTGTGTACGTGTGTTTGTACGTGTGTGTGTACGTGTATGTGTACGTGTATGTGTACGTGTGTGTGTATGTGTACGTGTATGTGTGTGTGTACGTGTGTGTGTACGTGTGTGTACGTGTGTGTGTACGTGTGTGTGTACGTGTGTGTGTGTGTGTAGACAGCCAGTTTGTTGTTTGACCAGTTTTAGTTTTTTACTTGTTTTTCTTTTTTAAATCCTTCATATTAAGTTCGCTTGCTTGCTTGCTTAGGACCGTGCAAATCTTTCGGTCGTTTTTTAACCCACTTCCCGTGATCCAATCGAGCTGACATTTTGCACACATACTCGTTGTGCGAGACAATTAATGTTCGTGAAAAAAAATTCCCAAAATTTTACACTGTTTAGGGAAAGCAAATTAAATATTTAATTACCAATTGCTTAATACTGCAGACAATCATCTGACCCATAGGTGGCAGCCATCTCAAGCCAGAGGACGAGAGGACTCTAGCCGCCACGCATATAAAGGATTTAGAGTGAAAAACTTTGTTTTTACGGGTTATACTTATTCACACGTTTGTCATGTTTTCCAAAGGCTCACCCTCTTAAGCCTCACCTTACCATATTAATAATAAGTATAACCCGTAAAAACAAAGTTTTTCACTCTAAATCCTTTATTGCGTGGCGGCTAGAGTCCTCTCGTCCTCTGGCTTGAGATGGCTGCCACCTATGGGTCAGATGATTGTCTGCCAGTATTAAACAATTGGTAATTAAATATTTAATTTGTTTTCCCTAAACAGTGTAAAATTTTGGAAAAAAAATTTCACGAATATTAATTGTTTCGCGCAACGAGTCTGTGTGCAAAATGTCAGCTCGATTGGATCACGGGAAGTGGGTTAAAAAACGAGCGAAAGATTTGCACGGTCCTAAGCAAGCAAGCGAACTTAATATAAAGGATTTAAAACTACATTCGCCTGTGGAGGACGCGGGGATCGATCCCGCGACCTTTGGCATGGGAAGCGAGGGCGCTACCAACTGCGCTACTCCACCACGGCCCGTGGAGGGGTTACGCTCTGGGCTCTTACACTCTGACGTTCAGCCAAAGCCATGAATGCGTTCTATTTGAATATATGTAAAATAAAAAAAATTTGCCTAAAAAGTGTAAAATTTTGGGAATTTTTTTTCACGAACAATAATTGTCTGGTACAACGAGTCTGTGTGGAAAATGTCAGCTCGATTGGATCACGGGAAGTGGGTTAAAAAACGACCGAAAGATTTGCACGGTCCTAAGCAAGCAAGCAAGCACGCAAGCACGCGAACTTAATATAAAGGATTTAAAAAGTGTGCCGTACTTGGCCCTTCCCCCCTCTCCAACCATTATATATACGCAGTGGTAGCTCCTGCAATCTCTCATTTACTTGATACAGCTGTCGTGGCTGTGACGGTTCCACCTGAAGACGGAGGCTTGTGTTGCCTCCGAAACGTCGTGAATTTTGTAATTTGTTTTATTTTACTTTTATTAATTTAAAATTTTTACCTACGTGACTTTACCGAAAAAAACCTAAGAGTATGTGTATGTGTGTGTTTACGTGTGTGCACGCGTGTGTGTGTGCACAGCAAGTTGGCACAGTAGGGGGGGCACAGGTGGTGAATCGGTCACTCATCTTAGTCATCTCAGTCAGTCGACCCTTGGCACCTGCTGGGTCTGTCACGTGACCTCCTGCCAGCGGGCGTTCGACACTTCACGTGGCCTCAAGGTGCACATGTCCTGGCACAAGCGTCGTGGTGACGTCACCGCCACTTAGTGGCGAATGGCGGTTGTTGTGTACCTGTGTGTGTGTACGTGTGTGTACGTGGGTGTGTGTACCTGTGTGTATGTACCTGTGTGTGTACCTGTGTATGTTGTACGTGTGTTTGTGTGTACCTGTGTGTGTATACGTGTGTGTGTATACCTGTGTGTGTA
>NC_083838.1:5067906-5110406 GCF_015708825.2 Lethenteron reissneri
ACACGCACGCAATAACGGCATCATCGGTAACACCTCCTGCACACCAGGCGAGGCAGTGAACATCTCCTAGCCACCGTGATGATGAGAAAGAGAGACACGAAAACTCGAAATACACAGCAGCAGGCGTCAGGGTTGGGATCGAACCCACGACCTCCTGTACACCAGGCGAGGTAGTTAACATCTCCTAGCCACCGTGATGATGATGAGAGAGAGACACGCAAACTCCAAACACACAGCAGCAGGCGTCAGGGTCGGGATCGAACCCACGACCTCCTGCACACCAGGCGAGGTAGTTAACATCTCCTAGCTACCGTGGTGACCTCAGCTGTAGCGAGCTGACGGTCTCCAACAAAAGTTATCAACACAGCCTCAACGACAACAACATCAACGCACCTTGGAATTTGCACTCGTATCTCTTCTCTTTGGTTACTTTCACCTTCCCCGCTGCTCCGACAGCAGCAGCAGTCGCAGCAGCAGCAGCAGCAGTCACAGCAGCAGCAACGGCGGCAGTAGCCTCGGCCTTCTTTTTGGGGCTGGAGTTCACGACCTCCAGGCTGTGGACGGGAGAAGGACTCCGGCTCGCCTCGGGGCTGATCATCGAAGCGGCGTCGAAGACGCACTCCGTGGACGGCGGATTAACGTTCGCAGGAGCTGGTGGAAGAAAAAAGAAATCAAGTAAAGTCACGTAGGTAAAAAATTCAAATTAATAAAAGTAAAATAAAAATCACGTTTCGGAGGCAACACAAGCTTCCGTCTTCAGGTGGAACCGTCACAGCCACGACAGCTGTATCAAGTGAAATTCCAAGAAAACAGTGCTTGTATATACAGTATACTGGTTGAGGGTGGGAGGAGCCAAGGGAGTCCCTGAATATTATGAATGTGAGGTTCGGTGCGGCTGAAGCACGCTGTTAGGAATTTCTCTCACTTGATACAGCTATCGTGCTGTGACGGTTCCACCTGAAGACGGAAGCTTGTGTTGCCTCCGAAACGTCGTGATTTTTCTGTTATTTTTATTTTACTTTTATTAATTGTAATTTTTTACCTACGTGACTTTACCGAAAAAACCTAAGAACATGAATCCTTGCAGTCACGAAAGCTTCAAATCTAGAACGTAGGAATTGTCCGACCCCGCGGTACGCGCGTGTCCATCTCCACCTCTCTCTCTCTACCCAGGGCGTCCCCCCTCCCCACCCCCTTACTGATGTAGATGTTGCTCTCGGTGTGGAGGGGACATTGGTTCTCTTGCTTGTGAGTGATGAACGCCTCCAGGCTGTGAAACTGATGCCGGCACGTGCCGCAGATGTGGATGTCGCTCCCAGCCACCTCCACCACCACCATGTCCTTGGACACCTCTGGAAATGACAGCAGCAGCAGCAAACAAAACGAAACGTCATTCGACACAGCAGCGGGGATGTCACACACCACGTGGCACTCGTGCCAGGCTCGGTGCACTTTGAAGGCGACGTGAAGTGTGTCCACACTGCCCGCTGGCGAGGTGGTCGGTCACGGGCAGAGGTCGCAACCGGGTACCGGATACCCGTACCCTACCCGATACCCGGCTACCCGGCCGGGTACGGGTACCCGTTTGCGACCCTGGTGCGGCCAGGTACGGGTAGACCGTGAGTCACTGGTGAGTAACCGTTTGTCACTCATTTCCCAACGTCTTGTCTCTTCTCACAATTCAAGTTCCTAGAATCAACCCACCCGCGCCTGCAACATGGCTTCATCCCAGAGGTCGCAATCAGGTACCCGATGCCCGTACCCGGCCGGGTACGGGTAGGGTACGGGTATGGCCGGGTACGGGTACCCGTTTGCGACCCTGGTGCGGCCGGGTACGGGTACGGGTAGGCCGTGAGTCACTGGTAACTGTTTGTCACTCATTTCCCAACGTCTTGTCTCTTCTCACAATTCAAGTTCCTAGAATCAACCCACCTGAGCCTGCAACATGGCTTCATCCCAGAGGTCGCAATCAGGTACCCGATACCCGTACCCTACCCGGCCGGGTACGGTACGGGTACGGCCGGGTACGGGTACCCGTTTGCGACCCTGGTACGGCCGGGTACGGGTAAGGAATCAAACCCCGTTTGCGACCTCTGGTCACGGGGCGGACGCAGGTGTTGACCAACGTGCGAGTTGGTGTACACAGGTTGGTGTCTAAGTCCGTTGCCACCGCTCTGCCTGATGAACCTCGTGTATTTTGATGGTTTAATCTTAATTTTGGAGCTTTCGTGACTGCAGGAATTATTCTTTGGTTCTTTCGGTAAAGTCACGTCTAAAGATAAAATAATAAATTAAGTACGAGCATACGACGTTTCGATTGCAACACGAGCAATCGTCATCAGGTATAAATGAAATAGCGACAAAAATTTAACCAGAAAACTATAGACAGACATATAAGCAGACAGATATCACCAAGATACATAGAGAGAGAGTAAAACATAGGCACAGAGAGGGAGATCGTCTTTGTGGGGTGGCCTTAAATATTTAATATTTACTCTCTATGTATCTTGGTGATATCTGTCTGCTTATATGTCTGTCTACAGTTTTCTGGTTAGATTTTTGTTGCTATTTCATTTATACCTGATGACGATTGCTCGTGTTGCAATCGAAACGTTCTAGTATGCTATTATTTAATTTATTATTTTATCTTTATACGTGACTTTACCGAAAGAACCAAAGAATATTTTGATGGTGGCGACCCGAGACAAAGACGACAACATCGCAGCTATTGGAGGGGTACTTATTCTGAGATTTTTCGGTAAAGTCACGTAGGTAAAAAATTAAAATTAATAAAAGTTAAATACAAATACAGCAATCGTGCTGTGACGGTTCCACCTGAAGACGGAAGCTTGTGTTGCCTCCGAAACGTCGTGATTTTTATTTTATTAACTTAATATTTTACCTACGTGACTTTACCAAAAAAAACCTAAGAATATGAATCATTGCAGTCACGAAAGCTTCAAATCTAGAATTGGGGGGGCTGTGCCGACTGTTTCTTGGCGCAACGTTAATTGTATTTTTAAGGGGGGGCCACATCTCGGCACTTTTGCACCACGGACCCCCCCTGCCCCCCCCCTTCACTGGTGCCAATTTGAAACTGACCGCTGGATTATGCCGCTCTTAGATCGTGAGCGCCGATCTCAAGGCGTTTAAACTCGACGCGCACAATGGCAAACTTTGAAGCGGCAGAGGCACATCATGTTGTTGTTGTAGCCCTTGCTGGCAATGAAACAGCTGCTACAAAACACCCCCCCCCGACCCTCCGCACCCCCCCGACCCTCCGCACCCCCCCCACCCTCCGCACCCCCCCGACCCTCCGCACCCCCCCCCACCCTCCGCACCCCCCCCCCCCTCGACCCTCCGCACCCCCCCCACCCTCCGCACCCCCCCACCCTCCGCACCCCCCCCACCCTCCGCACCCCCCCCCACCCTCCGCACCCCCCCCCACCCTCCGCACCCCCCCCCACCCTCCGCACCCCCCTCACCCTCCGCACCCCCCCCCGACCCTCCGCACCCCCCCCACCCTCCGCACCCCCCCGACCCTCCGCACCCCCCCGACCCTCCGCACCCCCCCACCCTCCGCACCCCCCCCACCCTCCGCACCCCCCCCACCCTCCGCACCCCCCCCACCCTCCGCACCCCCCCACCCTCCGCACCCCCCCGACCCTCCGCACCCCCCCACCCTCCGCACCCCCCCCACCCTCCGCACCCCCCCCACCCTCCGCACCCCCCCCACCCTCCGCACCCCCCCACCCTCCGCACCCCCCCACCCTCCGCACCCCCCCCCACCCTCCGCACCCCCCCCCACCCTCCGCACCCCCCCCACCCTCCGCACCCCCCCCACCCTCCGCACCCCCCCCGACCCTCCGCACCCCCCCCCGACCCCCCCCACCCTCCGCACCCCCCCCGACCCCCCCCACCCTCCGCACCCCCCCCCCACCCTCCGCACCCCCCCCACCCTCCGCACCCCCCCACCCCCCCCACCATCCGCACCCCCCCACCCCCCCCACCCTCCGCACCCCCCCCACCCTCCGCACCCCCCCCACCCTCCGCACCCCCCCCCCCACCCTCCGCACCCCCCCCCCACCCTCCGCACCCCCCCCACCCTCCGCACCCCCCCCACCCCCCCCACCATCCGCACCCCCCCCACCCCCCCCACCCTCCGCACCCCCCCCACCCTCCGCACCCCCCCCACCCTCCGCACCCCCCCCCCCACCCTCCGCACCCCCCCCACCCCCCGACCCCCCCCAACCTTCGCACCCCCCCCACCCTCCGCACCCCCCCGACCCTCCGCGGTAGTGGTGGTGGTGGCGGCGGTGATGGTGGTGGTAGTAGTGGTGGTTGTGGTGGTGGTAGTGGTGGTGGTATTGATGGTGGTGGTAGTGGTGGTGGTATTGATGGTGGTGGTAGTAGTGGTGGTTGTGGTGGTGGTAGTGGTGGTGGTATTGATGGTGGTGGTAGTGGTGGTGGTATTGATGGTGGTGGTAGTAGTGGTGGTTGTGGTGGTGGTTGTGGTGGTGGTAGTGGTGGTGGTATTGATGGTGGTGGTAGTGGTGGTGGTATTGATGGTGGTGGTAGTAGTGGTGGTTGTGGTGGTGGTAGTGGTGGTGGTATTGATGGTGGTGGTAGTGGTGGTGGTATTGATGGTGGTGGTAGTGGTGGTGGTGGTAGTGGTGGTAGTAGTGGTGGTGGTGGTAGTGGTGGTGGTATTGATGGTGGTGGTAGTGGTGGTAGTAGTGGTGGTAGTGGTGGTAGTGGTGGTGGTAGTAGTGGTGGTAGTGGTGG
The DNA here is from genome assembly GCF_015708825.2 of Lethenteron reissneri. NCBI lineage: Eukaryota > Metazoa > Chordata > Hyperoartia > Petromyzontiformes > Petromyzontidae > Lethenteron > Lethenteron reissneri. The sequence continues at coordinate 5,072,692 of NC_083838.1, forward strand.
TGGTGGTATTGATGGTGGTGGTAGTGGTGGTGGTGGTAGTGGTGGTGGTGGTAGTGGTGGTGGTATTGATGGTGGTGGTAGTGGTGGTAGTGGTGGTGGTATTGATGGTGGTAGTAGTGGTGGTGGTAGTGGTGGTGGTATTGATGGTGGTGGTAGTGGTGGTGGTATTGATGGTGGTGGTAGTGGTGGTAGTAGTGGTAGTAGTGGTGGTAGTAGTGGTGGTAGTGGTGGTGGTAGTGGTAGTAGTAGGTGGTAGTGGTGGTGGTATTGATTGATGGTGGTGGTAGTGGTGGTAGTAGTGGTGGTGGTGGTAGCGACCACTGCGAGCTCAACGAGGTGCAGCAGCTGCAGCAGCTGCTGGTTCCGGGGCCTTGCAAGCATGGATGGCGCCCCAAACAATGAATACCACCTCAACCACCACAACCACAACCACCACCACCACAACAACCACCACAACCTTCACACCTTGACTCTCAAAGTCTTCGCTCGTCTCGGCCGCGTTCATCTTGCGTGTCCCAGCGCCGCCGCTTTGATCTCTCGACGCTGCCGAGCGCTCGGCAAGAGACTCTGAGTGCGAGGAGACGTCCACCACCACCCCCACGTTCAGCCATTCGACGAGGGATGAGGGGGGAGGGGCTGCTGACGCGTCACTTTAAACGCGACGTAGGGGGGGGTGTCTATTCGGCCGCCATCTTTGTAAGGGAGATGGAGTGGGTGGCGTTATTAGGTAACAGGCGACTAAATATTGTCCGTAATTCAGGCAGGGAGGGTTAGATCGTGTGAGCATATTAATGTTGTGTCGTTTAGCTCGCTACCACCCGATAAAAACTAAACTTGTTTGGGAGGGCGAGGCGTGTGTGACGCGTCACTTTAAACGCGACGTAGTGGGGGGATGTTTGTTCGGCCGCCATCTTTGTAAGGGGGATGGAGTGGGTGGTGTTATTAGGCAACAGGCGACTAAATATTGTCCGTAATGCAGGGAGGGAGGGTTAGATCGCGTGAGTATATTAATGTAGTGTCGTTTAGCCCGCTACCACCCGATAAAAATTAAATTTGTTTGGGAGGGCGAGGCGTGGGTGATGTCGCGTTGTGATGACGTCGTCAAAACGTCCCACCAACCACCATTGTATCTTCTTGGTTCTTTCGGTAAAGTCACCAAGTTGAAGGGAAGTAATAAAATAATAAAAATAAAATAAAATAATTCTCACGACGTTTCGGCCAGTCCTCAGTCATCTTCACCTGAGGACGGCTGCTTGCGTTGTGGCCGAAACGTCGTGAGAATAATTTTATTATGTTTTATTTTTATTATTTTTTATTTTATTATTTCCCTTCTACGTGACTTTATCGAAAGAACCAAGAAGATGAATCCCTGCAGTCACGAAAGCTTTAAATCGAAATTTAACATTTTATATTCGTTAACATATCCCTACCCAAGATGGCGGCGTCGAAGTCACGTGAGTTGGGGGGGGGGGTGTCCTTGATTCTTAACTTAATTCTAGATTTGAAGCTTTCGTGACTGCAAGGATTCATACTCTTAGTTCTTTCGGTAAAGTCACCATGTAGGTAAAAAATGAAATGAAAATTAATAAAAATAAAACAATAAAAATCACGACGTTTCGGAGGCAAAAAATGAAATTAAAATTTATAAAAATAAAACAATAAAAATCACGACGTTTCGGAGGCAACACAAACGTCGTGATTTTTATTGTTGTATTTTTTTATCAATTTTAATTTCATTTTTTACCTACATGGTGACTTTACCGAAAGAACTAAGAGTTTGATTCTTACCCCCACCCACAATCTCTCAAGATTAGCCAATCAGATCGCGTTTTGTTGCAACCGGATGCAGTTCCCCTCCCCCCACCTCCCTCGTTACCGCGATAAAAATAAATAACTAAATAAAATATCAACAAAAATAAATAACGAATCTCGACGAAGCGCTTAGTAATTATCTGACGGGGTTTTGTTGTTCGTTTGTTTATAAAATAATATTTTTCTTCGTAAATCGATCGCGTGAGGCGATTGGTTCCACACCGGACGTGACGTCACAAAGAGGCGGAGCCAATGGCCGTTGCGGCTGGACTTGGGCTCCGTAGCGAAACGTTTAATCTTTTTAGTTTTTATTATAAAATCGACGCCGCCAGCTGCCGACGTTAAGCTTTGCCATTGGACTACTTGCGACGAATGTGAGTGACAGACGGCGTTTCGTGCAGCGTGCGTTTATAAGCCGTTGTCGTCTAGCGGATGGACTGCACCCGGCCATAGTAACGTTAGTTCGCGTCTGTGGCCCGGGCCACAGCCAAGCCCCCCAATATCGTGTGTCGTGCCCCCCTCTAATGCCCTGTGTGTGTGTGTGTGGTAAACTTCTTTCGCACCGCACGGAAACCAAAGAAGCTGTGATATTCGCCAACAGCACTTGCCCCACAAGTCTGTTGAGGCTATACGGGGGTATCACTTGCCTCTGTACAATTAGGTTTGTGTGTGTGTGTACACGTGTGTGTGTGTACACGTGTGTGTGTGTACACGTGTGTGTGTGTATACACTGTGTGTACACGTGTGTGTGTGTGTGTACACGTGTGTGTGTGTGTACACGTGTGTGTATGTGTATACGTGTGTGTGTGTGTATACGTGTGTGTGTGTGTGTATACGTGTGTGTGTACATGTGTGTGTGTATACACTGTGTATACACTGTTTTTGTGTGTACACGTGTGTGTACACTGTGTGTGTGTACACTGTGTGTGTGTACACTGTGTGTATACACTGTGTGTATGCACGTGTGTGTGTGTTTGTGTGTACACTGTGTACACTTTGTGTGTGTACACTGTATGTGTATACACGTGTGTGTGTGTGTGTACACTGTGTGTGTATGCACTTGTGTGTACACTGTGTGTGTGTATGCACTTGTGTGTACACTGTGTGTGTATACACTGTGTGTACACTGTGTATACACTGTGTGTGTACACTGTGTGTGTATACGTGTGTGTGTACACGTGTGTGTGTACACGTGTGTGTGTGTGTGTACACGTGTGTGTGTTTACACTGTGTGTATACACTGTGTGTGTGTTTACACTGTGTGTATACACTGTGTGTGTATACACACTGTGTGTGTATACACACACTGTGTGTGTGTGTATACACTGTGTGTGTGTATACACTGTGTGTGTGTATACACATGTCAAGGGGTAGGGTAAAGGGTAGGCTCGTTGCTTTTTATCTTTTGCCTTTCCTGCTAAAGGCTAAAAGGTAGGGTAAAGTGATTGTATTGTGGTAAGATAAAAGGTAGGGTAAAGGTAGCCTCGTTGTTTTTACACTTTTACCTTACCTTGCCGAGGCCTACGCACAGGTGTACGCACCTTAACACTCGTGCCACCGAGCCTGACGAATTCACCACCCCCGCCCCCCCGTGCGTTGACAGATGCTCGCCTCGCCCGGCGCAATGGGCGACTTCACCGGCATCAACACCGGCGATCCCTCCTCCTCCAGCGGCACCAGCGTCGCCAAGCCCACGGCCGCCTCTCCGTCCGCTTGCTCCGGCGGCGACGCCGACGCCAACTCCCCGGGCCCGTCGTTCGCGGCGCTGCGCCCGTTCTGCGTGGCCGTGACTCGCTTCCCGTCGCGCGACACGCTCCGCTCCCTCGCCGGCGCCCTGAGCCGCGTGCCCGACCCGCACCTGCGCCGCCTGCTGGACTACGTGCTCTTTGCCCCGCGCCACGCTCTCCGGCGAGCCGACGCGGCCCAGCGGGGGGTGGGTCCCTCGTCGTCGTCGTCGTCGGCGCTGGACGCGGCGCTGGAGCACCTGCGCGTGGCCGCGGCCGAGTGCATGTCGGCCGTCCTGGCGCGGGCCCCCGTCTCGGACGGACGTCTCCTGGGCGAGCTGCTCACCGAGTTGTGCGCGCTGTGCGACGATCGCGGCAACGGCGGCGGCGGCGGCGGCAACTCCGAGGAGGTGAAGCTGGCGGCGTTGACGGCGCTCGCCGCGCTGCTCCGCTGCGCCGAGCCCGCCGCCGCGGCCGCCCTCTACGACGACGACGACGACGACGCCCGGCCGCGCCGCACGGGGGCGGCGCTTGCGCGGCTGGGCCACGCTGTGTCCACGCTGCTGGCGGTGGCCGAGGGGGAGGGGGAGCGAGCGCTCAGGCTGCTGGCGCTCGAGTGCCTCGCCGCCCTCTGGCTCCTGCCGCGCCGTGACGCCGCCCACGGTCCGCCGCGGCTGCCGCCGCGCTCTCCGTCCCGCCGCGGGCCCGCCGGGGAGACGCGTGCCAAGGGGGGCGGCGTGAGGGTCTTGTTTTCGCGGCTTGCGGTCGGTGGGGAGGAGGAGGTGGAGGAGGAGGTGGAGGAGGTGGTGGAGGAGGTGGTGGAGAAGGAGAAAGAGGAGGAGGAGGTGGAGGAAGAGGAGGAGGAAGGAAACGCGATCGCGACGCGCAAAGCCTTCGACTCCCTCGCCTCCTTCCTGCCGGGCACGGCCACGGCGCTGTGCCGCATCGTCACCACGTGCGGCGGTCGCGCCGCCACGCAGCCCGGCGCCGTCGCGGCGCTGGCAACGCGCCTCCTGGCCCACGCCGTGGCCCGCGCCGCGCCGGACGACCTCCTGACCCCCGACCCCCGCGAACCGGACCAAGCGGTCCAGGCGGTGGCGGCGCGGGGCGACGAGGGGGGAGGGGCCCCCCCCTCGCTGCTCGTGAGGAGGACCCCCGACTGGGCCCGGGCCACGGGGGAGAGGCTGGCGCCGCTGCTGCTGCGGCTGGGGCCCGTGGCGGCGGGGCACCGCGCCTGGCGCGTGCGCCTCGAGGCGGCGGCGCTGGCCGGGCGCTTGCTGCGGCGCTGTCGCCGCGTGCTGGGCGCCGACGCCGTGGCGGCGATGTTGGACGTCGTGGTGGGGCTGTCGTGCGACGAGGACCAGAGGGTGAGACGGTGGTGGCGATGGTGGTGGGTGATGATGGATGATGATGGATGATGGTGATGATGATGCTGATGATGATGCTGATGATGATGGATGATGATGGATGCCAACCGCGCTAATCGGAGTACAACAAACTAAAACACAAAAAAGCGATTCTAAAGAAATTCGTTCTCAGTGTTAACGTGAATGATTAATTTCTATTGTAGCAAAGTAGTTTCGTTACATCATTTTTCCGGGGCACTACCACTCGCTGCAGCATTGCGAATTATTTCATCTCGGGGAATAGAAAACCATTCTAGATTTGAAGTTTTCGTGACTGCAAGGATTATTGGTAAAGTCACGTAGGTGAAAAATTAAAATAAATTAAATAGTTTCGGAGGCAACACAAGCTTCCGTCTTCAGGTGGAACCGTCACAGCAAAATTACAGTAACTTCGCGATTAAATGTACTTACATATTTTTACCGACGTGACTTTACCGAAAAAACCAAAGAGCATAGAAAACGACTTTTGGATATAAAAAAAAATCCATCCATCCCTCCCTCTATCCGTTCTGTATTTGTGTTCGCCCATCTGTTTATCGTCCTCCCATCTGTTTATCCTCCGCCCGTTCCTCTGCCCAACCCGCCCGCCCGCTCCGCTCTCCCCGTTCCGCTCCCAACGCGGTGGCCGCCCCCCCCCCCACAGGTTCGATCCGCCAGCTTCTCCGTCCTCCGGCGCCGCCGCCGTTCGCTCCTCGGCACGGCTCCCGGCGACGACCGGGCCGTGGAGGAATCGGCGCTGGAGCGCGCCTTCTCCCTCTGTTCCTCGCTCCCTCGCCTCGCCCGCTCCGCCACCGCCGCCGACGACCTCAAGCTGGCCACGCTCTCGCGCCTGCTGGGCTACCTGCGCCTGCTGGGCCCGCGCGTCTCGGCCCTCCTGCGTTCCGCCCCGCACCTCTCCCGCCTCGCCCGGGCTCTCGTTCAGCTCCTCGCGCCCGACACGAGCCAGCAGGTCGTGGTGGAGGAGGGGGAAGTGGAGGAGGAGGAAGGAAGAGGAGGAGAAAGAGGCGATGGCGATGAAGCAGCCGCCGCCATTGCCTCCCCGGAGCCGCCACCGGCGGGGGACGCAGACGTCGGCGGCCATTTTGCGGCGAGAGGGGGCGTCGCCGCAGGCGGGCGAGCCCATTGGCCGCTCGCCGGCTCTGCCCCCTCGGACTGGCCAATCCCGGGCGGGCGGAGGAAGCGCTTCAGGGGCTTCTCGGACGAGCGAGTGCACGCCACGCTGCAGCAGATCTGCCGCACGCTCGGGTTCTTCGGAGACCTCTACCTCCTCGTCGACACGTTCCTAGAGATGTACCGAGAGTCCCGGCTGCAACGGTGGGTCCTACCGGCTACAGCGCTGGGTGCCGGCTAGATCGGTATGTCCCGGCTACAACGGTGGGTCCTACCGGCTACAGCGGAGGGTCCCGGCTAGATCGGTATGTCCCGGCTAGATCGGTGGGTCCTGGCTAGATCGGTGGGTCCCGGCTACATCGGTGAGTCCTCTTGTTTACAGTGGTGGGTCCTAACTAGATCGGTATGTCCCGGCCAGATCGGTGGGTCCTGGCTTTATCGGTAGGTCCCGGCTACATCGGTGGGTCCTCCCGGCTACAGCGCTGGGTCCCGGCTAGATCGGTGGGTCCCGGTTACATCGGTGAGTCCTCCTGTTTCCAGCGGTGGATCCTGGCTAGATCGGTAGGTCCCGGCTACAGCGCTGGGTCCTGGCTTTATCGGTGGGTCCCGGCTAGATCAGGGAGTCCTCCTGTTTCCAACGGTGGGTCCCGGCCGGGTATCGGGTAGGGTACGGGTACGGGTACCCGATTAAACCCATGTTGCAGGCGCGGGTGGGTTGATTCTAGGAACTTGAATTGTGAGAAGAGACAAGACGTTGGGAAATGAGTGACAAACGGTTACTCACCAGTGACTCACGGCCTACCCGTACCCGTACCGGGCCGCACCAGGGTCGCAAACGGGTACCCGGGTATCGGGTAGGGTACGGGTATCGGGTACCCAATTGCGACCTGTGGATACCACAGAGCTACTTGTAAAGTCTTGCGGAGAGAGTCCTTGCCCTATGAGTGTCGAGCAGCTCACCGGCATTCGTTTAATTTTTGAAATTTTTTTAAGCTATTGGTTCACCTCTCGATTTAAAGCTTTCGTGACTGCAGGGATTCATCTTCTTGGTTCTTTCGGTAAAGTCACGTAGAATGGAAATAATAGAATATTAAAAATAAACATAATAAAACAATTCTCACGACGTTTCGGCCACAACGCAAGCAGCCGTCCTCAGGTGCATATTCTTTCGTCAAGGCGCCCTTTTCCCCCCTTCCAACCCAGCTTATATATATGCTCCAAGCACGTGGGGTGTTTCATTCAGACGCTGTCGCCTCGACAGACCTGGTTTTCACCTGAGGACGGCTGCTTGCGTTGTGGCCGAAACGTCGTGAGAATTATTTTATTACGTTTTATTTTTATTATTTTATTATTTCCCTTCTACGTGACTTTACCGAAAGAACCAAGAAGATGGTTCACCTTTCCGATACTTGGCACCCCCTATCGTGCTTTTTTGTGCTGTTTCTTGTCGAAGCTTTCTGACCCCGTGACCCCGCTGGACATCTTCATGGCTCTTCGGATTCCTCCTCCGGTATCAATACAAATTCTGACTTCAAGCGACCCTGACATTGCCGATGAGATGCTGAAGGTTTCGAAACCAGCCCAGAGTCTTGCTTGTTTTTGAACCGATGCTGCAGTTGACGTTGCACTCCCAGAAGGCCGTGTTGTAAATGGGACGTGTCAAAAATTTTCTTTTTTTTAAAATCCTTTATATTAAGTTCACTTGCTTGCTTGCTTGCGCGCTTAGGACCGTGCAAATCTTTCGGTCGTTTTTTAACCCACTTCCCGTGATCCAATCGAGCTGACATTTTGCACACAGACTCGTTGCGCGTGACAATTTATTTTCGTGAACATTTTTTTCCTACATTTTTCGGAAAAAATAAATTATATTTAATTACCAATTGCTTAATGGTGGCAGGCAATCATCTGACCCATAGGTGGCAGCCATCTCAAGCCAGAGGACGAGAGGACTCTAGCCGCCACGCATATAAAAAATTTATAGTGAAAAACTTTTTTTTTACGGGTTAATTTTTTTCACGTGGAGAGAGACGGATACGGGAAGAGGAGAGCGCGTACCGTCTGATTGTTACAGCTGAGCAGTGAGGGTTTGTGGATCACGGCACAAATGTTTTGAAACTCCCTTCCCATGGGCGTTGAGGTGCCCGAGTTATAACGGCGCGCGTTCTGCGTAGTAACGGCGGCACTCGCGGTGCGTCTTGAGGCCGAGGGTTGTTCTCTTGATCGTGTGGGCGGCGTTGTCTCTCTCTCTCTCTCACCTCTCCAGGGCCCCGGCTGCCATGATTCTCAACGAAGTGATTGTGGGAGCCGCCGGGCGTGGGTTGGACCCCTGGGCGTATTCCAGCGCTCGGTCTCTGCCGACCGCCCCATCGGAAGAGGCGCCCGGTGAGAATTTGTTTGCGTTTTTGTGTTATTATTGTTGTTGTGGTCGTCGTTGTTGTTGTTGTTGTTTAAACATCACGGTCGCTGAGCACAAGCACCAAAGGTCCCCCAAAAGCAGCAGCGTCCAGCGACCGACAGCACGGTCAAAGTCCACGGTTAGCTCCAGGGGTTTAAATCCCGATCGGGGGTTGGTAGCGGCCCATCACCTCTCTGGGTTGATAAAAATGAGGACGGGAACTCCTCTACTTAAGAACTTTCAGAGATACGAACAAACCCGTCCGTGTGTCCAGTTGCCCGTTCGGACCGAGAGTCGTAATTTCAACCGTTGCACAATAGATGGCGGTGGTGGCATCTACATCTGCAGAACGTGAAGCACCAGTGGCATCTACATCAGCAGAACGTGAAGAACCAGTGGCATCTACATCTGCAGAACGTGAAGAACCAGTGGCATCTACATCTGCAGAACGTGAAGAACCAGTGGCATCTACATCAGCAGAACGTGAAGAACCAGTGGCATCTACATCAGCAGAACGTGAAGAACCAGTGGCATCTACATCTGCAGAACGTGAAGAACCAGTGGCATCTACATCTGCAGAACGTGAAGAACCAGTCGCATCTACATCTGCAGAACGTGAAGAACCAGTGGCATCTACATCTGCAGAACGTGAAAAACCAGTGGCATCTACAGAACGTGAAGAACCAGTGGCATCTACATCTGCAGAACGTGAAGAACCAGTGGCATCTACATCTGCAGAACGTGAAGAACCAGTGGCATCTACATCTGCAGAACGTGAAAAACCAGTGGCATCTACAGAACGTGAAGAACCAGTGGCATCTACATCTGCAGAACGTGAAGAACCAGTGGCATCTACATCAGCAGAACGTGAAGAACCAGTGGCATCTACATCTGCAGAACGTGAAGAACCAGTGGCATCTACATCTGCAGAACGTGAAGAACCAGTGGCATCTACATCAGCAGAACGTGAAGAACCAGTGGCATCTACATCTGCAGAACGTGAAGAACCAGTGGCATCTACATCTGCAGAACGTGAAAAACCAGTGGCATCTACAGAACAGGAAGAACCAGTGGCTTCTACATCTGTAGAGAGTTAAGAACCAGTGGCATCTACATCTGCAGAATGTGAAGAACCAGTGGCATCTACAGAACGGGAAGAACCAGTGGCATCTACATCTGCAGAATGCGAAGAACCAGTGGCATCTACAGAACGGGAAAAACCAGTGGCATCTACATCTGTAGAGAGTTAAGAACCAGTGGCATCTACATCTGCAGAACGTGAAGAACCAGTGGCATCTACATCTGCAGAATGTGAAGAACCAGTGGCATCTACATCTGCAGAACGTGAAGAACCAGTGGCATCTACATCTGCAGAACGTGAAGAACCAGTGGCATCTACATCTGCAGAACATGAAAAACCAGTGGCATCTACATCTGCAGAACATGAAGAACCAGTGGCATCTACATCTACAGAACGTGAAGAACCAGTGGCATCTACATCTGCAGAACGTGAAGAACCAGTGGCATCTACATCTGCAGAACGTGAAGAACCAGTGGCATCTACATCTACAGGAGATTATAAAACTTTTAAAGCCATTCCCCGTGTTTAGTGTACACACCGTACAACGTGTTTGGAATCGACAGGAGTAAAGTTGGACTTACGAACAAATCGACTTACGCACAGACCAGCTTGTCAGCAAGTAGAGGAGTCCCTGTACCACCTTGTAGGAGAGTCAATAGCGGGTTGTTTCTAGTGGCAGGACCTAACCCCCGCCATAGACACGTGGAATTGCCACCAGGGCTCGAGACGGGAAGGAACTCAACTCCGTGACCGTCGACTTGCCCTTCTCCCTGAACCCGTCGCGTGCGGCTATCGCTGGTCTCCACTCGGCGCTGTCGCAGCGAGCAGTGCATCACCCCGTGAGGGCATGTTCACAGGCCAGAGGTCGCAAACGGGTTTTGATTCCTTACCCGTACCCGGCCGCATCAGGGTCGCAAACGGGTACCCGTACCCAGCCAGGTACGGGTACCCGTTCCCTACCCGTACCCGTACCCTACCCGAAATGAGTGACAAACGGTGACTCACCAGTGACTCACGGCCTACCCGTACCCGTACCTGGCCGCACCAGGGTCGCAAACGGCTACCCGTACCTGGCCGGGTACGGATAGCCGGGTATCGGGTAGGGTACGGGTACGAGTACCCGATTGCGACCTCTGCCACAGGCGCGCCCAGAACCCCCAACTCAGGATCCTCGTTCTTTGCGACGCGGCGCAGGCGATTGGCGGTCGCGGTACAGCCAGGAGGAGCTGTTCTGGCTGGCGCGAGCCGTGGTGGAGGAGTACACCTCGCCGGCGAACTGGCGCTTGCCGACGGCGCGGCTGGGCAACTCGGCTGTGCCGGGAGACGCCGGCACCGGAGCTATGTCGCTCGTTGTGCCGCTCGCCCCAGCGGTGGAGGGCGGTGAGCGAGAGACGCGGCACTCACCCACACTCACTCACTCGGAGACGCTCCACCCACACTCACTCACTCAAAGACGCTCCACCCACACTCACTCACTCAGAGACGCTCCACCCACACTCACTCACTCAGAGACGCTCCACCCTCACTCACTCAGAGACGCTCCACACACACTCACTCAGAGACGCTCCACCCTCACTCAATCAGAGATGCTCCACCCTCACTCACTCAGAGACGCTCCACCCTCACTCACTCAGAGACGCTCCACCCTCACTCACTCAGAGACACTCCATCCTCACTCACTCAGAGACGCTCCACACTCACTCACTCACTCGGAGACGCTCCACACTCACTCACTCGGAGACGGTCCACCCTCACTCAGAGATGCTCCACCCTCACTCACTCAGAGACGCTCCACCCTCACTCACTCAGAGACGCTCCACCCTCACTCACTCAGAGACGCTCCACCCTCACTCAGAGACGCTCCACCCTCACTCACTCAGAGACGCTCCACCCTCACTCACTCAGAGATGCTCCACCCTCACTCACTCACTCAGAGACGTTCCACCCTCACTCACTCAGAGACGCTCCACCCTCACTCACTCAGAGACGCTCCACCCTCACTCAGAGATGCTCCACCCTCACTCACTCACTCACTCAGAGACGCTCCACACTCACTCACTCAGAGACGCTCCACCCTCACTCACTCAGAGACGCTCCACCCTCACTCACTCACTCAGAGACGCTCCACCCTCACTCACTCAGAGACGCTCCACCCTCACTCACTCAGAGACGCTCCACACTCACTCACTCAGAGATGCTCCACCCTCACTCACTCAGAGACGCTCCACCCTCACTCACTCAGAGACCCTCCACCCTCACTCACTCAGAGACGCTCCACCCTCACTCACTCACTCAGAGACGCTCCACCCTCACTCACTCAGAGACCCTCCACCCTCACTCACTCGGAGACGCTCCACACTCACTCACTCAGAGACGCTCCACCCTCACTCACTCAGAGACGCTCCACCCTCACTCACTCAGAGACGCTCCACACTCACTCACTCAGAGATGCTCCACCCTCACTCACTCACTCAGAGACGCTCCACCCTCACTCACTCAGAGACGCTCCACCCTCACTCACTCAGAGACGCTCCACCCTCACTCACTCAGAGACGCTCCACCCTCACTCACTCAGAGACGCTCCACCCACACTCACTCAGAGACGCTCCACCCTCACTCACTCAGAGACGCTCCACCCTCACTCACTCAGAGACGCTCCACCCTGACTCACTCAGAGATGCTCCACCCTCACTCACTCAGAGACGCTCCACCCTCACTCAGAGATGCTCCACCCTCACTCACTCAGAGACGCTCCACCCTCACTCACTCAGAGACGCTCCACCCTCACTCACTCAGAGACGCTCCACCCACACTCACTCAGAGACGCTCCACCCTCACTCACTCAGAGATGCTCCACCGTCACTCAATCAGAGACGCTCCACCCTCACTCAGAGACGCTCCACCCTCACTCACTCAGAGACGCTCCACCCTCACTCACTCAGAGACGCTCCACCCTGACTCACTCAGAGACGCTCCACCCTCACTCACTCAGAGACGCTCCACCCTCACTCACTCAGTGACGCTCCACCCACACTCACTCAGAGACGCTCCACACTCACTCAGAGACGCTCCACCCTCACTCACTCAGAGACGCTCCACCCTCACTCACTCACTCAGAGACGCTCCACCCTCACTCACTCAGAGACGCTCCACCCTCACTCACTCAGAGACGCTCCACTCTCACTCACTCAGAGACGCTCCACCCTCACTCACTCACTCACTCACTCAGAGACGCTCCACCCTCACTCACTCACTCAGAGACGCTCCACCCTCACTCACTCAGAGACGCTCCACCCTCACTCACTCAGAGACGCTCCACACTCACTCACTCAGAGACGCTCCACCCTCACTCACTCACTCAGAGACGCTCCACCCTCACTCACTCACTCGGAGACGCTCCACCCTCACTCACTCACTCAGAGACGCTCCACCCTCACTCACTCACTCAGAGACGCTCCACCCTCACTCACTCACTCAGAGACGCTCCACCCTCACTCACTCACTCAGAGACGCTCCACCCTCACTCACTCACTCAGAGACGCTCCACCCTCACTCACTCACTCAGAGACGCTCCACCCTCACTCACTCAGAGATGCTCCACCCTCACTCACTCAGAGATGCTCCACCCTCACTCACTCAGAGACGCTTCACCCTCACTCACTCAGAGATGCTCCACCCTCACTCACTCAGAGACACTCCACCCTCACTCACTCAGAGACGCTCCACCCTCACTCACTCAGAGACGCTCCACCCTCACTCACTCAGAGATGCTCCACCCTCACTCACTCAGAAACGCTCCACCCTCACTCACTCAGAGATGCTCCACCCTCACTCACTCAGTGATGCTCCACACTCACTCACTCAGAGACGCTCCACCCTCACTCACTCAGTGACGCTCCACCCACACTCACTCAGAGACGCTCCACCCTCACTCACTCACTCAGTGACGCTCCACCCTCACTCACTCACTCAGTGACGCTCCACCCTCACTCACTCAGAGACGCTCCACCCTCACTCACTCAGAGACACCGTGTGAGCCATATTGACCTTTCTCGGTGCTCACCAACGGCTCTTGGTCCGACAGCTTTTGTGTCGAGAGCACGGGGGGGGGGGGATCTTTGTCTCTGAGTCTTAGCGCATGTAATGTGAGGATATATCCGGCTCACTGACGTATCACGATTCGTCACGATGATTGGCTCTGCTGGTCCTGGTCTATAGCCAATGGGGGGAAGCCTAGGGGCGTGGCTCTGACGTGACGGGAAGGTGACAGCTGCAAGTAGATGATTGGTTCTGCTGGCTTTAGCCACAGCCAATGGGGAGACGAGTCAGGGGCGTGGCTCTGACGTGACGGGAAGGTGACAGCTGCAAGTAGATTATTGGTTCTGCTGGCTTTAGCCACAGCCAATGGGGAGACGAGTCAGGGGCGTGGCTCTGACGTGACGGGAAGGTGACAGCTGCAAGTAGATGATTGGTTCTGCTGGCTTTAGCCACAGCCAATGGGGAGACGAGTCAGGGGCGTGGCTCTGACGTGACGGGAAGGTGACAGCTGCAAGTAGATGATTGGTTCTGCTGGCTTTAGCCACAGCCAATGGGGAGACGAGCTAGGGGCTTGGCTCTGACGTGACGGGAAGGTGACAGCTGCAAGTAGATGATTGGTTCTGCTGGCTTTAGCCACAGCCAATGGGGAGACGAGTCAGGGGCGTGGCTCTGACGTGACGGGAAGGTGACAGCTGCAAGTAGATGATTGGTTCTGCTGGCTTTAGCCACAGCCAATGGGGAGACGAGTCAGGGGCGTGGCTCTGACGTGACGGGAAGGTGACAGCTGCAAGTAGATTATTGGTTCTGCTGGCTTTAGCCACAGCCAATGGGGAGACGAGTCAGGGGCGTGGTCCCGGGAGCCTACGAGGGGGCCTGGAATATTCCACGGAGGCTAACCAGGATTGGTGGAAAGGTACCACGTGACCCGGGTATTAAATAGGGGTGGAGACGAACGACACGTGGTCAGAACTGGAACGAACGGAGGAAGGGGGCCACGTGGGAGCGGGGCTCCGGGTTGCCACGTGGTCCAGGCTGCCACGTGGTCCAGGCTGCCACGTGGTCCAGGCTGCCACGTGGTCCAGGCTGCACCACGTGGTCCAGGCTGCACCACGTGGTCCAGGCTGCACCACGTGGTCCAGGCTGCACCACGTGGTCCAGGCTGCCACGTGGTCCAGGCTGCACCACGTGGTCCAAGCTGTACCACGTGGTCCAGGCTGCCACGTGGTCCAGGCTGCCACGTGGTCCAGGCTGCCACGTGGTCCAGGCTGCCACGTGGCAGTGCGTCTCTCTCTCTATCTATCCCTCTCACACTGCCTGTCAGCAGCATGAAGGAAAAGCTGTAATGCAAAGTTGAATAAAAGGACCGGATTCCAGAAGTCGCCTCAACGACCTTTATTACATTGGTACTGAGCCAATGAAGATCTTTGCCTCTGTGTCTTTGCGCAGAGTGCACGCTGGAGGCGTTCAACGGCAACGCGTGGCAGCTGAGCGCGCAGCTGGAGGGCATCGCCGGGTTTGCCGGTGTCCTGGGCCTTGACTTCAGGCCCATGCTGGCCATCGTGCTGTACCCCGTGCTGGAGAAGGTGGGAGGTGAGCAGGGCTGTCTGCTCCGTTTGCTCGTGTTGGTCATGTGCATGGCGAGCTGCTCTCGCGCCGTGTACATGAGTGCGGCAGGGGGCCAGAAGCTAGGAGGAAAGGAATCATCGGCATCGTCATCATCATCAGTGACATCATCGGTGACATCGTCATCGGTGATTTCATCGTCATCATCGGTGACATCATCATCGGTGACATCATCATCGGTGACATCATCATCATCAGTGACATAATCATCATCATCATCAGTGACATCATCGTCATCATCAGTGACATCATCATCATCAGTGACATCATCGTCATCATCGGTGACATCATCGGTGACATCATCATCATCGGTGACATCATCATCGGTGACATCATCATCGGTGACATCATCGGTGACATCATCGTCATCATCGGTGACATCATCGGTGATATCATCATCGGTGACATCATCATCGGTGATATTATTGGTGACATCATCGCTGACATCATCATCATCGACATCATCATCGGTGACATCATTATCGACATCATTATTATCGTCGACATCATCATCGGTGACATCATTATCGACATCATCGGTGACATCATCATCAGTGACATCATCGGTGACATTATCGGTGACATCATCATCGGTGACATCATCATCGGTGACATCATCATCATCGGTGACATCATCATCGGTGACATCATCATCATCGGTGACATCATCATCATCGGTGACATCATCATCGGTGACATCATCATCGGTGACATCATCATCGGTGACATCATCGGTGACATCATCGTCATCATCGGTGACATCATCGGCGATATCATCATCGGTGACATCATCATCGGTGATATTATTGGTGACATCATCGCTGACATCATCATCATCGACATCATCATCGGTGACATCATTATCGACATCATTATCGTCGACATCATCATCGGTGACATCATTATCGACATCATCATCATCGGTGACATCATCATCATCAGTGACATCATCGTCATTATCGGTGACATCATCATCGGTGACATCATCATCGGTGACATCATCATCGGTGACATCATCATCGGTGACATCATCATCATCGGTGACATCATCATCGGTGACATCATCATCGGTGACATCATCGTCATCGGTGACATCATCGTCATCGGTGACATCATCGTCATCGTCGGTGACATCATCGTCGGTGACATCATCATCGGTGACATCATCATCGGTGACATCATCGTCATCATCGGTGACAACATCATCGGTGACATCATCATCGGTGACATTATTGGTGACATCATCGCTGACATCATCATCATCGACATCATCATCGGTGACATCACCATCATTGTCGACATCATTATCGTCATCAGCAGCAGCAGCAGCAGCGTAATCATAGTGATTGTAATTGGCGGTGTGTAAACACCGGTGTGTAAACACTGCCAATTAAACACCGCCACTCTGGGAGACAAAGGCGGCCGAGCGTGGTGCTGTCCATCAGAGGTTGCAAAGGGGTTTTGATTCCTTACCCGTACCCGTACCCGGCTGCACCAGGGTCGCAAACGGGTACCCGTACCCAGCCGTAACCGTACCCTACCCGTACCCGGCCGGGTACGGGTAGGGTACGGGTACGGCCGGGTACCTAATTGCGACCTCTGGGATGAAGCCATGTTGCAGGCGCGGGTGGGTTGAGTCTAGGAACTTGAATTGTGAGAAGAGACAAGACGTTGGGAAATGAGTGACAGTGACTCACCAGTGACTCACGGCCTACCCGTACCCGGCCGCACCAGGGTCGCAAACGGGTACCCGTACCCGGCCGGGTACGGGTAGCCGGGTATCGGGTAGGGTACGGGTATCGGGTACCCGGTTGCGACCTCTGCTGTCCACCCACCACCTCGTGTGCCACAGCACCGGCCTTCATAGGCGCTGCTGTTCGCTACTAGCAGCACTTGCCCTACAGCCCGTTGAAGGCCACACGGGGGGCGGCGGGGATACTCTTTGTTTCTGTGTGCGTAGGCGACGGCTTAGACACCCAGCCCGTGTGCTGCACGGCGCGCCGCGTGACGCGCCACGTGGCGCGTGCGTGTGGCTACGCTCGCCCCGGGCTCCTCGTGTCTCACAACTCGGACTACGTGGCGAGCGCCGTCACCATCGCCCTGCGCCACCTGGGGGAGAGCGAGAGCGCGCCGGTGAGTGCGTGTGTGTGTGCGTGTGTGCGCGCCGGTGAGTGTGCGTGTGTGTGAGCGTGTGTGTGAGCGCGCCGGTGAGTGTGCGTGTGTGTGAGCACGCCGGTGAGTGCGTGTGTGTGAGCGTGTGTGTGAGCGCGCCGGTGAGTGTGTGTGTGTGCGTGTGTGTGAGCGCGCGTGTGTGTGTGCGTGTGTGTGTGTGTGCGCGTGTGTGTGTGTGTGCGTGTGTGTGTGTGTGCGTGCGTGTGTGTGCGTGTGTGCGTGCGTGTGCGTGTGTGTGTGCGTGTGCGTGTGTGCGTGCGCGTGTGTGTGCGTGTGCGTGTGCTCGCTAGCAGCACTTGCCATACCCCCCCAAAAGGTCCGTCAAGGCTATACGGGGGAACTTTGTCATGTTTACGAGAAATGAAACTGGGCGAACTGACCGCCTTGACGTCTCCAATCAGGGTCGGGATCGAACCCACGACCTCCTGCACACCAGGCGAGGTAGTCAACATCTTATTCTTAGGTTTTTTCGGTAAAGTCACGTAGGTAAAAAAATTGATAAAAGTAAAATAAAAACCTGAGAATATGATAGAAATTAATATTTTACTTGTATTAATTTTAATTTATTTTCTACCTACGTGACTTTACCGAAAAAACCTAAGAATATGAATCCTTACAGTCACGAAAGCTTCAAATCTAGAATTATTTGACATCTCCTAGCCACCGTGATGATGATGAGAGAGAGAGACACGCAAACTCCAAATACACAGCAGCAGGCGTCAGAGTCAGGATCGAACCCACGACCTCCTGTACACCAGGCGAGGTAGTTAACATCTCATAGCCACTGTGATGATGATGAGAGAGAGACACGCAAACTCCAAATACACAGCAGCAGGTGTCAGAGTCAGGATCGAACCCACGACCTCCTGTACACCAGGCGAGGTAGTTAACATCTCATAGCCACCGTGATGATGATGAGAGAGAGACACGCAAACTCCAAATACACAGCAGCAGGCGTCAGGGTCAGGATCGAACCCACGATCCCCTGTACACCAGGCGAGGTAGTTAACATCTCCTAGCTACCGTGATGATGATGATGAGAGAGAGACACGCAAACTCCAAATATACAGCAGCAGGTGTCAGAGTCAGGATCGAACCCACGACCTCCTGCACACCAGGCGAGGTAGTTAATATCTTATTCTTAGGTTTTTTCGGTAAAGTCACGTAGGTAAATTAAAAGAATAAAAGTAAAATAAAAACCTAAGAATAAGATAAAAAGTAAATATTTTACTTTTATTAATTAAAAAAATGTCTTACCTACGTGACTAAGAATATGAATCCTTACAGTCACGAAAGCTTCAAATCTAGAATTAATTGACATCTCCTCGCCACCATGGCGCCCTGATTCCCAACACCAGCGGAGAGCCGGGGACCGCGGCGATGTTAACGGCACCCCCCCTGCCCCCCCTGCCCCCCCCTGCCCCCCCTGCCCCCCACCACAGCTGGTGCTTGCGGCGGTGCTGCGCTACGGGGAGGGTCCTGACGCGGTGCTGCAGGCCGCGGGCTCCGCACAGGAGCTGCTGTCCCTGGTGGACCGGCACCCGGCGACGCTGGCAAGGAGTGCCGCACCGGCGCTGCTCGCACTCGCCTGCGCCCTGGGTACACGCGCACAGGGACACACACACAGACACACGCACACAGGGCACACACACACACACAGACACACGCAGGGTACACGCGCACAGGGACACACACACAGACACACGCACACAGGGCACACACACACACACAGACACACGCAGGGTACACGCGCACAGGGACACACACACAGACACACGCACACAGGGCACACACACACACACAGACACACGCAGGGTACACGCGCACACACACAGTCACACACACACAGGGTACACACACACACAGGGCACACACACACACACACAGGGTACACACACACACAGGGTACACACACAGTCACACACAGCGGACACACACAGTCACACACACACAGTACACACACACACAGACACACACACAGGGTACACACACACAGGGTACACACACACACAAGGCACACACACACACACACACAGGGTACACACACACACACACACAGGGTACACACACAGTCACACACACACAGTACACACACACACAGACACACACACAGGGTACACACACACAGTACACACACACACAGGGCACACACACACACACACAGGGTACACACACACACACACACAGGGTACACACACAGTCACACACAGCGGACACACACAGTCACACACACACAGTACACACACACACAGACACACACACAGGGTACACACACACAGTACACACACACACAGGGCACACACACACACACACAGGGTACACACACACACACACACAGGGTACACACACAGTCACACACAGCGGACACACACACACAGTCACACACACACAGTACACACACACACAGACACACACACAGGGTACACACACACAGTACACACACACACAGGGCACACACACACACACACAGGGTACACACACACACACACACAGGGTACACACACAGTCACACACAGCGGACACACACACACAGTCACACACACACAGTACACACACACACAGACACACACACAGGGTACACACACACAGTACACACACACACAGGGCACACACACACACACAGACACACACACACAGTACACACACACAGTACACACACACACAGTACACACACACACAGGGCACACACACAGACACACACACACACAGGCACACACACACACAGTCACACACACACAGACACACACAGACACACACACAGGGTACACACACACACAGGTTGATCCGTCAGCGGGGCCGGCTACGCGACGGCTCAGGTTTTTCTCCCTCTCGAGCAGACAAGTGGTTTCCGGGCCCGCACACGGCGGCGTCCGAGCGGAGAAGGAGCGGCGACGGGGACGCGGGAGCCCGGCCGCGGGGCCCGCAGGGCCCGCCGGGGCCACCGGGGCCGCGCGGGGAGGAAGGCCGCTCGCCCTGCTCTCCTGAGGAGGTGGCGGAGTTTGTGCGCGACCACCACCGGCAGACGCAGCTCGCGGCCGGCAATGTGGGGTCGGAGGAGGAGGTCGATGCCGACGACGACGACACCGCCGGTACCCGCGACGCCCACGTGCCGATTCGTCGGCTCGCTCGCTCTCGCATTCATTCTACTCGTTCCCTCGTTCATTCACTCGCTCAGTGGTGCACTGATTCACTCGCTCACTCAAGCATTCGCACGTTCATTCACTCGCTGAGTGGTGCACTGATTCACTCGCTCACTCAAGCATTCGCACGTTCATTCACTCGCTCAGTGGTGCACTGATTCACTCGCTCACTCACGCATTCTCTCGTTCATTCACTCGCTCAGGGGTGCACTGATTCACTCGCTCACTCAGGCATTCGCACGTTCATTCACTCGCTGAGTGGTGCACTGATTCACTCGCTCACTCAAGCATTCGCACGTTCATTCACTCGCTCAGTGGTGCACTGATTCACTCGCTCACTCAAGCATTCACACGTTCATTCACTCGCTGAGTGGTGCACTGATTCACTCGCTCACTCAAGCATTCGCACGTTCATTCACTCGCTCAGTGGTGCACTGATTCACTCGCTCACTCAAGCATTCTCTCGTTCATTCACTCACTCAGTGGTGCACTGATTCACTCGCTCACTCACGCATTCTCTCGTTCATTCACTCGCTCAGGGGTGCACTGATTCACTCGCTCACTCACGCATTCTCTCGTTCATTCACTCACTCAGTGGTGCACTGATTCACTCGCTCACTCAAGCATTCGCACGTTCATTCACTCGCTGAGTGGTGCACTGATTCACTCGCTCACTCAAGCATTCGCACGTTCATTCACTCGCTGAGTGGTGCACTGATTCACTCGCTCACTCAAGCATTCGCACGTTCATTCACTCGCTCAGTGGTGCACTGATTCACTCGCTCACTCAAGCATTCGCACGTTCATTCACTCGCTCAGTGGTGCACTGATTCACTCGCTCACTCACGCATTCTCTCGTTCATTCACTCGCTCAGGGGTGCACTGATTCACTCGCTCACTCAAGCATTCGCACGTTCATTCACTCGCTGAGTGGTGCACTGATTCACTCGCTCACTCAAGCATTCGCACGTTCATTCACTCGCTCAGTGGTGCACTGATTCACTCGCTCACTCAAGCATTCTCTCGTTCATTCACTCGCTCAGTGGTGCACTGATTCACTCGCTCACTCACGCATTCCCTTGTTCATTCACTCGCTCAGTGGTGCACTGATTCACTCGCTCACTCACGCATTCTCTCGTTCATTCACTCACTCAGTGGTGCACTGATTCACTCGCTCACTCACGCATTCTCTCGTTCATTCACTCGCTCAGGGGTGCACTGATTCACTCGCTCACTCACGCATTCTCTCGTTCATTCACTCACTCAGTGGTGCACTGATTCACTCGCTCACTCAAGCATTCGCACGTTCATTCACTCGCTGAGTGGTGCACTGATTCACTCGCTCACTCAGGCATTCGCACGTTCATTCACTCGCTGAGTGGTGCACTGATTCACTCGCTCACTCAAGCATTCGCACGTTCATTCACTCGCTCAGTGGTGCACTGATTCACTCGCTCACTCAAGCATTCGCACGTTCATTCACTCGCTCAGTGGTGCACTGATTCACTCGCTCACTCAAGCATTCTCTCGTTCATTCACTCGCTCAGGGGTGCACTGATTCACTCGCTCACTCTCGCATTCTCTCGTTCATTCACTCGCTCAGTGGTGCACTGATTCACTCGCTCACTCACGCATTCCCTTGTTCATTCACTCGCTCAGTGGTGCACTGATTCACTCGCTCACTCACACATTCACACGTTCATTCACTCGCTCAGTGGTGCACTGATTCACTCGCTCACTCACGCATTCACACGTTCATTCACTCGTTCAGTGGTGCACTGATTCACTCGCTCACTCACGCATTCTCTCGTTCATTCACTCGCTCAGTGGTGCACTGATTCACTCGCTCACTCACGCATTCTCTCGTTCATTCACTCGCTCAGTGGTGCACTGATTCACTCGCTCACTCAAGCATTCGCACGTTCATTCACTCACTCAGTGGTGCACTGATTCACTCGCTCACTCACGCATTCGCTCGTTCATTCACTCGCTCAGTGGTGCACTGATTCACTCGCTCACTCACGCATTCACACATTCATTCACTCGCTCAGTGGTGCACTGATTCACTCGCTCACTCTCGCATTCGCTCGTTCATTCACTCGCTCAGTGGTGCACTGATTCACTCGCTCACTCACGCATTCGCTCGTTCATTCACTCGCTCAGTAGTGCACTGATTCACTCGCTCACTCACGCATTCACACGTTCATTCACTCGCTCAGTGGTGCACTGATTCACTCGCTCACTCACGCATTCGCTCGTTCATTCACTCGCTCAGTGGTGCACCGATTCACTCGCTCACTCAAGCATTCCCTCGTTCATTCACTCGCTCAGTGGTGCACTGATTCACTCGCTCACTCAAGCATTCGCACGTTCATTCACTCGCTCAGTGGTGCACTGATTCACTCGCTCACTCACGCATTCGCACGTTCATTCACTCGCTCAGTGGTGCACTGATTCACTCGCTCACTCACGCATTCGCACGTTCATTCACTCGCTCAGTGGTGCACTGATTCACTCGCTCACTCACGCATTCGCTCGTTCATTCACTCGCTCAGTGGTGCACTGATTCACTCGCTCACTCACGCATTCGCTCGTTCATTCACTCGCTCAGTGGTGCACTGATTCACTCGCTCACTCACGCATTCACATGTTCATTCACTCGCTCAGTGGTGTACTGATTCACTCGCTCACTCATGCATTCGCTCGTTCATTCACTCGCTCAGTGGTGCACCGATTCACTCGCTCACTCAAGCATTCCCTCGTTCATTCACTCGCTCAGTGGTGCACTGATTCACTCGCTCACTCACGCATTCCCTCGTTCATTCACTCACTCAGTGGTGCACTGATTCACTCGCTCACTCACGCATTCGCTCGTTCATTCACTCGCTCAGTGGTGCACTGATTCACTCGCTCACTCAAGCATTCGCACGTTCACGAACTCATCCACCCACTCGTTCGCCTGTTTACTCACTCGTCCATTCACGAATTGACTCGCTCATGAAGTCGCTTGTTGATTTGCGCGCTCATTCACTCGTTCACTCATTTCCTCGCATTCGTTCGCTCGCTCGCTCGTTCATTCTACTTGTTCCGTCGTTCATTCACTCACTCAGTGGTGCACTGATTCACTCGCTCACTCAAGCATTCGCTCGTTCATTTACTCACTCGTTCACGGACTTATTCACCCGCTCGTTCACCTGTTTGCTCACTCGTCCATTCACGAATTGACTCGCTCATGAACTCGCTTGTTGATTTCCGCGCTCATTCACTCGTTCACTTACGCACACATTCACTCACCCATTCACTAGCTCATTCACTTATTTAATTACTCTTTCACTCACTAATTCACTCATTCACTCGTTCACTCAATTCCTCGCGCATTTACTCACCAGGGCACTCATTCATTTACTCACTCCTTCACTCATTCGTTTATGCACACGTTCACTCACCCATTCACCAGCTCATTCACTTATTTAATTACTCTTTCACTATTCACTCACTAATTCACTCATTCGATTGCTCACTCATTCACGCATGTACTCACACATTCACTCATTCATTTACTCATTCATTGACTCATTCACCTGCTCGCTCATTCGTTCTCTCTTTTTCTCGCTCACCCGCTCACCCGCTCATTCGCTCACTCATACATGCACGCCAACCGTGCGAATCGGCGATGCGTGACCAGAGGTCGCAAACGGGTTTTGATTCCTTACGCGTACCCGTACCCGGCCGCACCAGGGTCGCAAACGGGTACCCGTACCCGGCCGTACCCGTACCCTACCCGTACCTGACTGGGTACGGGTAGGGTACGGGTATCGGGTACCTGATTGCGACCTCTGGGATGAAGCCATGCTGCAGGCGCGGGTGGGTTGATTCTAGGAACTTGAATTGTGAGAAGAGACAAGACGTTGGGAAATGAGTGACAAACGGTTACTCACCAGTGACTCACGGACGGCCTACCCGTACCCGGCCGGGTACGGGTATCGGGTACCCGGTTGCGACCTCTGTGCGTGACCCCGTCCCCCCTCCCCTGCGTGTGTGGGCCTAGGAGCGGAGTTGGGGGCCGGGTTAGGGGAGGGGACAGAGAAGGAGGAGGAGCTTAAGGAGAAGGGGGAGGAGCTGAAGGAGGAGGAGGAGGATGCCGGCTACGACAAGAAGCCGGCGTTGCCGCCCCAGCTGGAGCTGTGCGGGGCGCTGCTGGAGCGGAGCGTGCACCTCCTGTCGCACCACGACGTCGCTGTGCGGCTCACGGTGAGACGCGGGACCCACACACACAAACACGAGGCCCACACACACGCGGGGCCCACACACACACACACATGGGGCCCACACACACACACACACACGGGGCACACACACACACACGTGGGGCCCACACACACACACATGGGGCCCACACACACACACACACACGGGGCACACACACACACACGCGGGGCCCACACACACACACACACACGGGGCCCACACACACATGGGGCCCACACACACACACACACGGGGCCCACACACACACACACACGGGGCACACACACACACACACGGGGCACACACACACGAGGCCCAGGAGCTTGTTTAACCCGACCCAC
The DNA here is from genome assembly GCF_015708825.2 of Lethenteron reissneri. Classification (NCBI taxonomy): domain Eukaryota; kingdom Metazoa; phylum Chordata; class Hyperoartia; order Petromyzontiformes; family Petromyzontidae; genus Lethenteron; species Lethenteron reissneri. The sequence continues at coordinate 5,097,782 of NC_083838.1, forward strand.
GCGATAGTTCTCTGTGTGTGTAGCTACTGGAGGTGGTGTGGGGTCACCGTGGGGCTGTGTGAGTCTGCGCTACGAACCCGGCGACCCGGGTTCGATTCCCGCTCACGGCCAACGCCTGTGACGATTGTCTGAACCGGTCCTGGGCCTCCCCTAGGTCGACTCAGCCTGAAATGAGTACCTGGTGTGGTGTGTAAACATCGCCACTGGGGAGACAATGGCGGTCGGGCGTGGTGCTGGCCACCCACCCCCTCGTGTGCCGTTCCGGCCTTCATAGGTGCTCGCTAACAGCACTTGCCCCTACAGTCTGTTAAGGCTATACGGGGGATCTTTGTGTGCATGTGTGAACATCGCCACTGGGGAGACAAAGGCGGCCACCCACCCTCTTGTGTCCCATTCCGGCCTTCACAGGTGCTCGCCAACAGCACTTGCCCCAACAGTCTGTCGAGGCTACACGGGGGACCTTTGTCTTTTGTACCTCCGTGTGTGTAGATGCTGGAGGTGGTGCGGCTGGCGATGGGCGTCCTGTCCGCGCGCGAGGATTCCTGCCTGCCCATGGCTCACCGCCTGTGGCCGGCGCTCGTCCAGAGGCTCACCGGCGACGAGTGGAGGGTCATCCTCGCCGCATTCAAGGTGCCGTCGCGTCTGAGCGGACCCACGCGTGAGACGGTGCGCCGCGAAGCGAGCCACCCGTGAACCCCTTTTTTTTCCACTGGCTCACGCGAGGCGAGCCGTCTCCGCTGGCTCTTTGCGAGCTATTCTGCTGTGGCTAATTTTAATGATAATTGTTTTTTTACCCTTCTATCTGGCAACAAAACTGACACCTTTTTTTACAAGGAGTCATGTTTGCATAGACCACAATACCTGCAGTCAGAATGCAAACAGAGTTATGTTCTTTTTGTTTGCATTATGACTGCAGGTATTGTGGTCTATGCAAACATGACTCCTTGTAAAAAAAGGTGTCAGTTTTGATGCCAGATAGAAGTGTAAAAAACCAATTATCATATTTTTTACTGGCAAATGAGGTTCCAATGGTGTAAATGCTTACCCCGAGCTCTCATACTTTGATGGTGCATTGTCTTTGAGTTGTGCGCCTTTTGGCGTCATCTGGTCCAACCCATATGAGACTAGGCTCTAAGGAAAGCTGTCTCGGGTGTGGACCAATCAACTTCAAGGACAGTGCATACATTATTAGAGTTATGTTCTTTTTGTTTGCATTACGACTGCAGGTATTGTGGTCTATGCAAACATGACTCCTTGTAAAAAAGGTGTCAGTTTTGTTGCCAGAAAAAAGGGTCAAAAAACCAATTATCATATTTTTTACTGGCAAATGAGGTTCCACTGGTTGCTAATTTTAGTTTAGCAGGTAAGACTACACTGAGCTGTTTGATTATTTCTTCAGAAGCGACCTGGCGATGACAAATGATAGCCCGGCAAAGTTGCTCATCATCATCATCGTCGTCGTCGTCGTCATCATCACGGGGACATTCATAGCAGTGACGGTGGTTTTAAATGTGGAGGGAAACACTGAAGGACCCGGTGAAATATCCACGCGACCACGGGGAGAGAGAGGACACGCAAACTCCAAATATACAGCAGCAGGCGTCAGGGTCGGGATCAAATCCACGACCTCCTGTACACCAGGCGAGGTAGTTAACATCTCCTAGCCACCGTGATGATGATGAGAGAGAGACACGCAAACTCCAAATATACAGCAGCAGGCATCAGGGTCGGGATCGAACCCACGACCTCCTGCATACCAGGCGAGGTAGTTAACATCTCCTAGCCACCGTGATGATGAGAGAGAGAGACACGCAAACTCCAAATCTACAGCAGCAGGCATCAGGGTCGGGATCGAACTCACGACCTCCTGCACACCAGGCGAGGTAGTTAACATCTCTCCACCGCGACAGTCTTGCCCAAGCTCACATTTGATCTTGACAAAACTGCAAAAGTTATATCTACAGGGACTCCTCGACTTACGAACTGGTTAGGTTCCAGAGGTTCTGTTCGTTCGTTCATTTGTTCATAAGTCCAACTTCACTCCTGTCGATTCCAAACGTGTTGTACGGCGTGTACACTAAACACGGGGAATGGCTTTGAAAATTGTATAATCTCCTGTAGGACGGAGATGTCACTGGTTCTTCACGTTCTGCAGATGTAGATGCCACTGGTTCTTCACGTTCTGCAGATGTAGATGCCACTGGTTCTTCACGTTCTGCTGATGTAGATGCCACTGGTTCTTCACGTTCTGCAGATGTTGATGCCACTGGTTCTTCACGTTCTGCAGATGTTGATGTCACTGGTTCTTCACGTTCTGCAGATGTAGATGCCACTGGTTCTTCACTCTCTACAGATGTAGATGCCACTGGTTCTTCACGTTCTGCAGATGTAAATGCCACTGGTTCTTCACGTTCTGGAGATGTAGATGTCACTGGTTCTTAATGTTCTGCAGATGTAGATGCCACTGGTTCTTCACGTTCTGCAGATGTTGATGCCACTGGTTCTTCACGTTCTGCAGATGTAGATGCCACTGGTTCTTCACGTTCTGCAGATGTAGATGTCACTGGTTCTTCACGTTCTGCAGATGTAGATGCCACTGGTTCTTCACTCTCTACAGATGTAGATGCCACTGGTTCTTCACGTTCTGCAGATGTAAATGCCACTGGTTCTTCACGTTCTGCAGATGTAGATGTCACTGGTTCTTAATGTTCTGCAGATGTAGATGCCACTGGTTCTTCACGTTCTGCAGATGTAGATGCCACTGGTTCTTCACTCTCTACATATGTAGATGCCACTGGTTCTTCACGTTCTGCAGATGTAGATGCCACTGGTTTTTCACTCTCTACATATGTAGATGCCACTGGTTCTTCACGTTCTGCAGATGTAGATGCCACTGGTTCTTCACGTTCTGCAGATGTAGATGCCACTGGTTCTTAATGTTCTGCAGATGTAGATGCCACTGGTTCTTCATGTTCTGTAGATATAGATGCCACTGGTTCTTAATGTTCTGCAGATGTAGATGCCACTGGTTCTTCACGTTCTGCAGATGTAGATGTCACTGGTTCTTCACGTTCTGCAGATGTAGATGTCACTGGTTCTTCACGTTCTGCAGATGTAGATGCCACTGGTTCTTCACGTTCTGCAGACGTAGATGCCACTGGTTCTTCACGTTCTGTAGATGTAGATGCCACCACTGCCATCTGTTGCGCGGCTGTTGTACTTACGACTCGCACACAGAGACCCATAGACTCGCACACAGAGACCCATAGACTCACCACACAGAGACCCATAGACTCACCACACAGAGACTCACAGACTCACCACATAGAGACCCACAGACTCACCACCACACAGAGACCCACAGACTCACCACCACACAGAGACCCACAGACTCACCACACAGAGACCCACAGACTCACCACACAGAGACCCATAGACTCACCACACAGAGGCTCACAGACTCACCACCACACAGAGACCCACAGACTCACCACACAGAGACCCACAGACTCACCACACAGAGACCCATAGACTCACCACACAGAGGCTCACAGACTCACCACCACACAGAGACCCACAGACTCACCACACAGAGACCCACAGACTCACCACACAGAGACCCACAGACTCACCACACAGAGGCTCACAGACTCACCACACAGACTCACCACCACACAGAGACCCATAGACTCACCACACAGAGACCCACAGACTCACCACACAGAGACCCATAGACTCACCACACAGACTCACCACCACACAGAGACCCATAGACTCACCACACAGAGGCTCACAGACTCACCACCACACAGAGACCCACAGTTTGTTGTCTTTCCCCCGCACGGTTGGCTACGTACGGCGGTGCGAAGGAAGTTCAACGCGCACACGTCCTCGCGACCTCCTCCGCATCACCGCCCCCATTAAACTCTGTCCCCTGTCCCACCCCCCCCCCACCCAGACGCTGGTGTCGCTGTCGCGCGTCTGCGGCGACTTCCTGCGCCGGCGCGTCTCCGGCGAGCTGCTGGGCCCCGTCGCCGCCTCGCTGGCGGCGAGGGCGCCTGTGAGCGCCGCCGCGGGGGCCGAGGGCCGCCGGCGGGGGGGGCCGGGGGGGCCGCCCCTGTACCCGCGGTCGCTCGCCTGCCGCCTGCAGGCCGCCGCTCTCGACAGCCTGGGGCCTCTGGCCGTCGTGCTGCGGCTCGGTGAGAGGGCGGTGGCGGGTCGCTCGGTGGCCTCCACAGAGCGCAACCTGGGCCCTGGCTGGGCCTGGTCTGGCCGGGCCTGGTCTGAACTGGCCTGAACTGGTCTGAACTGGCCTGAACTGGCCTGGTCTGAACTGGCCTGAACTGAACTGGCCTGAACTGAACTGGCCTGAACTGGCCTGGTCTGAACTGAACTGGCCTGAACTGAACTGGCCTGAACTGAACTGGCCTGAACTGGCCTGGTCTGAACTCGCCTGAACTGAACTGGCCTGAACTGAACTGGCCTGAACTGGCCTGGTCTGAACTCGCCTGAACTGAACTTGCCTGAACTGAACTGGCCTGAACTGGCCTGAACTGGCCTGGTCTGAAACTGGCCTGAACTGGCCTGGTCTGAACTCTCCTGAACTGAACTGGCCTGAACTGAACTGGCCTGAACTGGCTTGGCCTGGCTTAGCCTGAACTGAACTGGCCTGGCCTGAAATGGCCTGAACTGGCCTGAACTGGCCTGGCCTGGCACTATGCGTCATGGTGACATCACCGTCACTCGGTGGTGAACGGCGGTTGTTGTTGATGTCGTCGGTGTGTTCCGTGCGTGTGCGTGCGTTGCTGTGTCTTCACGTGCGATGGCGTGTGCGTGTGTTCGTGTGTGTGTGTGTGTGTGCGTGTGTTGGTGTGTGCGTTCCGTGCGTGCGTGTGTGTGTGTGCGTGCGTGTGTGTGCGTGTGTGTGTGTGTGCGTGCGTGTGTTGGTGTGTGCGTTCCGTGCGATGGTGTGTGCGTGTGTTGGTGTGTGTGTTCCGTGCGTGTGTGTGTGTGTGCGCGTGCGTGTGCAGCCTGTGTGTTTTGTGACTAACAGCATGGCGCCGGAGTGAAGGTGCGAGGATGAATTATTAATTTTTATCATCTATTCATGAGCGCTCGCACGGCGCGTGCGTGTGTGCGCGTGTGTGTGCGCGTGTGTGTGTGTGCCTTTATTTTGTTGTTGTGTGTGTGCGCGTGTGTGTGTGCCTTTATTTTGTTGTGTGTGTGCGTGTGTATGTGTGTGTGCCTTTATTTTGTTGTGTGTGTGCGTGTGTGTGTGTGCGTGTGTATGTGTGTGTGTGCGTGTGTATGTGTGTGTGCGTGTGTATGTGTGTGTGTGCGTGTGTGTGCGTGTGTATGTGTGTGTGTGCGTGTGTGTGTATGTGTGTGTGTGTGCGTGTGTTTTTGTCTGCGTGCATCCGTGGGGAGCGGCGGCTTAGCGCTACGCTGCGCTACGAACTCGGCGACCCAAGTTCGAGTCCCGCTCACGGCCAACACCCGTGACGATGATCTGAACCAGTCCAGGGGCTCCCTTAGGTTGACTCGGCCTCGAATGAGTAACCGGTGCGGTGTGTAGTAAACATCGCCACTGCGGAGACAAAGGCGGCCGGGCGTGGTGCTGGCCACCCACCTCCTCGTGTGCCGTGCTGGCCTTCATAGGTGCTCGCTAACAGCACTTGCCCCTACAGTCTGTCAAAGGCTATATGGGGGATCTTTATCTTTGCATTTGTTTGCAGGTGTGGTGCTGGCCACCCACCCCCTCGTGCGCTGTGCCGGTTGTCATAGGTGCTACTTGCCTAACAGCGTTTGCCCAAACACATTCCTGCGGAGGGAGCTGGTAGGAACGTTGGGTTGCTCGGTCAATGGCCTGCAGGGTCAACGGCGGCGTGGTGAATTCCGCAAATATGCCCGACTGTGAGGGCGGGCACAAGCCGGCGTGAGTAGGTTAAACGTTGAGTTTTATAAGGGCACCACGGGGTGACCAGCCCCTCCCCACCCAGCCCCACCCCTCCCACCGCCCACCCAGCCCCTCCCCACCCAGCCCCTCTCCACCCTCCCCACCCAGCCCCATCCTCCCCTCCCCACCCAGCCCCTCCCCTCCCCACCCAGCCCCTCCCTACCCTTCCCTCCCCACCCAGCCCCACCCTCCCCACCCTCCCCATCCAGCCCCTCCCTACCCAGCCCCACCCTCCCCGCCCTCCCCTCCCCACCCAGCCCCTCTCTCCCCACCCAGCCCCTCCCTGCACGATGGACGGACGGACACAATAATCCCTTGTGGTTCTGGTGTAACCAGGAGGTTCCTACCGGCGCTAAAGAAGGATATGCGTGTGCGTGTTTTGTTTGTTGTTGACCTCAGACAATGCGGATCTGGACACGGTGGTGACTGCTGCCTTGCCCTACCTCAGCTGCCACCAGCCGATGGTGCTGCAGGAGGCAGCGATGGGGTGAGCGCCACTCTCGTTACCAGCGGCGCTGTTACGGGATCCGCTCGTTTAACTTTTTTTCTCGCCGCCGCACGTTAGCTGACCGCGCTGATCAGAGGTGCGAACGAACGCGACAAAGAAGTCGTTAAGAAATTCGTTTTTTAAAATCCTTTATATTAATGTGCTTGCGTGCTTGCTTGCTTGCTTACGACCGTGCAAATCTTTCGGTCGTTTTTTAACCCACTTCCCGTGATCCAATCGAGCTGACATTTTGCACACAGACTCGTTGTGCGTGACAATTAATGTTCGTGAAATTTTTTTCTAAATTTTACACTGTTTAGGGATATTTTTTTAAATATTTAATTACCAATTGCTTAATGCTGCCAGACAATCATGTGACCCATAGGTGGCAGCCATCTCAAGCCAGAGGACGAGAGGACTCTAGCCGCCACGCATATAAAGGATTTATAGTGAAAAACGTTGTTTTTACGGGTTATACTTATTTTCATTCTAGATGGAAAGAGACCCGTGGAGACACACACGGCGATCGAGACTCATGTCGAAACACAGAAACCTACAGAGACCCATAGAGATCCATACTCATATATATACGTGTACAAGCAGGTGTACCCGTTCTTGGCACGGAAATTAATCATTCTAGATTTGAAGCTTTCGTGACTGCAAGTCACGTAGGTAAAAAAAGGAAATAAAAATTAATAAAAAATTAAGTTAATAAAATCACGACGTTTCGGAGGCAACACAAGTCTCCGTCATCAGATGGGACCGTCACAGCCATATTTGCTGCATCACTTGATACCTCACTTGATACATCACTAGATTTGCTGTATCACTTGATACAGATTTGCTGTATCACTTGATACAGCAAATCTGGCTGTGACGGTCCCACCTGATGACGGAGACTTGTGTTGCCTCCGAAACGTCGTGATTTTTTTAACTTAATTTTTTATTAATTTTTATTTCATTTTTTTACCTACGTGACTTTACCGAAAAAACTAAGAGTACGGAAATTAATAATTCAGTCCGAGCATGCGGTGACATCACAGACGTGACGTCACCGCTCACTTGCCGTGCAAAATATTAGATCCATTATTGCGCCCCACCCCCACCCCCAAAATACAAAAGTCTATTTTTATACTTTTTGCATTGTGTACAGTCTGGAAGCTAGCCACATGGCGAATTTCAAGTTTGTTGCATGTCGGGAAGTATGCTAAACATTTCGAACAGACACACATTCACACATTTCCCTTGTGTGTGTGTATAGATATAGATGTGTGTTGAACTTCTTTTGCACCATACGTAGCCGACCACGCGAATCGGAGGTGCGGGGGGGGCGGAGGGCGACAAGCTAAACACAACAAGGCAGCTCTCAGGAACCGAGTTCTTCACTCTCGATGGTTTAACAGTTCACAGCTACATGGGCTTCCCTGCAGGGCGACGGTGTTGATGACGATGATGACGATGATGATGACGATGACGACGATGATGATGACGATGATGATGATGATGACGATGACGACGACGATGACGACGACGATGATGATGATGATGATGATAACAACGATGATGACCACGATGACGATGACGATGATGATGATGATGACGACGACGATGACGACGACGATGATGATGATGACGATAACAACGATGATGACCACGATGACGATGACGACGATGACGACGATGATGACGATGATGATGACGATGATGATGATGATGACGATGATGATGATGATGATGACGACGACGATGACGACGACGATGATGATGATGACGATAACAACGATGATGACGATGATGATGACGATGATGATGATGATGACGACGACGATGACGACGACGATGATGATGATGACGATAACAACGATGATGACGATGATGATGACGATGATGATGATGATGACGATAACAACGATGATGACGATGATGACGACGACGATGATGATGATGACGATAACAACGATGATGACCACGATGACGATGACGACGATGACGACGATGATGACGATGATGACGATGACGACGATGATAACGACGATAACGACAATGATGACGATGACGACGATGATAACAACGATAACGACGATGATGACGACAATGATGACGATGATGATGATGACGATGATGACGATGACGACGATGATGACGATGACGACGATGACGATGATGACGATGATGACGACGACGACGACGTCGATGATGACGACGACGATGATGTCAGCTACGTCGTGCCGTGGGTCGTACCCGTTGTGCGCCGCGTTTATTTTATTTCGACATTATTTATTATTTATTCCCCCCCCCCCCCCCCCCCCCCCGTGGGCCAGGCTGCTGCGCAGCGTGATGGCCGTGGACCCCGACCGAGTCTGGCTCAGCCTCTGCCAGCTGCACTGCCCCCACGACCTGCAGTCGCCCGGAGAAGGTTTTCGCCCGGTCCAGTTCGCACGAAGCGCCTCCACCTCCTCCACCTCCTCTACCTCCACCTCCTCCACCTCCTCCACCTCCTCCTCCTCCGCCCCCTCCTCCTCCTCCTCCACCTCCTCCTCCTCCGCCCCCTCCTCCGCCCCCTCCTCCTCCACCTCCACCTCCTCCTCCCCCTCCTCCTCCACCCCCTCCTCCTCCTCCTCCTCCACCTCCTCCTCCTCCGCCCCCTCCTCCGCCCCCTCCTCCTCCACCTCCTCCTCCTCCACCTCCTCCTCCTCCGCCCCCTCCTCCGCCCCCTCCTCCTCCACCTCCTCCTCCTCGGAGGGGGCAGAGTTCGCGGGGAACGTCCGCTCCTTGCTGGCCCTCGTGGACGACGAACCGTCGTGACGCTGGGCCCGATCACCCACCCACCCCTCCCCCCTCCCCACCGCAGAAGACTGTTGACCTGCCCCCCTCCCCCCCACCACCCCACCTCCGTGAAGTTGGTGGAGGTGGGGGGGGGTCACCGTGGCCGTAGAGCTTGACCCGCAGGTCAGAAGGTCACTGGCCTCATCGCCAGGTCAGAAGGTCGTTGGCTCAGCCCCTGGTCGCCACGGTTACGTAGCCAACCGCGCGAATCGGAGGTACGGACAATAAACTATGGATCTTTGTGTGAGTCTATGGGTCTCTGTGTGAGTATATGGGTCTCTGTGTGTGTCTATGGGTCTCTGTGTGAGTCTGTGGGTCTCTGTGTGTGTCTATGGGTCTCTGTGTGAGTCTATGGGTCTCTGTGTGAGTCTGTGGGTCTCTGTGTGAGTCTATAGGTCTCTGTGTGAGTCTACGGGTCTCTGTGTGAGTCTACGGGTCTCTATGTGAGTCTATGGGTCTCTGTGTGAGTCTATAGGTCTCTGTGTGAGTCTATGGGTTTCTGTGTGAGTCTACGGGTCTCTGTGTGAGTCTATGGGTCTCTGTGTGAGTCTACGGGTCTCTGTGTGAGTTTATGGGTCTCTGTGTGAGTCTATGGGTCTCTGTGTGAGTCGATGGGTCTCTGTGTGAGTCTATGGGTCTCTGTGTGAGTCTATGGGTCTCTGTGTGAGTCTATGGGTCTCTGTGTGAGTCTATGGGTCTCTGTGTGAGACTATGGGTCTCTGTGTGAGTATATGGGTCTCTGTGTGAGTCTGTGGGTCTCTGCGTGAGTCTATGGGTCTCTGTGTGAGTCTATGGGTCTCTGCGTGAGTCTATGGGTCTCTGTGTGAGTCTATGGGTCTCTGTGTGAGTCTATGGGTCTCTGTGTGAGTATATGGGTCTCTGTGTGTGTCTATGGGTCTCTGTGTGAGTCTGTGGGTCTCTGTGTGTGTCTATGGGTCTCTGTGTGAGTCTATGGGTCTCTGTGTGAGTCTGTGGGTCTCTGTGTGAGTCTATAGGTCTCTGTGTGAGTCTACGGGTCTCTGTGTGAGTCTACGGGTCTCTATGTGAGTCTATGGGTCTCTGTGTGAGTCTATAGGTCTCTGTGTGAGTCTATGGGTTTCTGTGTGAGTCTACGGGTCTCTGTGTGAGTCTATGGGTCTCTGTGTGAGTCTACGGGTCTCTGTGTGAGTTTATGGGTCTCTGTGTGAGTCTATGGGTCTCTGTGTGAGTCGATGGGTCTCTGTGTGAGTCTATGGGTCTCTGTGTGAGTCTATGGGTCTCTGTGTGAGTCTATGGGTCTCTGTGTGAGTCTATGGGTCTCTGTGTGAGACTATGGGTCTCTGTGTGAGTATATGGGTCTCTGTGTGAGTCTGTGGGTCTCTGCGTGAGTCTATGGGTCTCTGTGTGAGTCTATGGGTCTCTGCGTGAGTCTATGGGTCTCTGTGTGAGTCTATGGGTCTCTGTGTGAGTCTATGGGTCTCTGTGTGAGTATATGGGTCTCTGTGTGAGTCTATGGGTCTCTGTGTGAGTCTATGGGTCTCTGTGTGAGTCTATGGGTCTCTGTGTGAGACTATGGGTTTCTGTGTGAGTCTATGGGTCTCTGCGTGAGTCTATGGGTCTCTGTGTGAGTATATGGGTCTCTGTGTGAGTCTATGGGTCTCTGCGTGAGTCTATGGGTCTCTGTGTGAGTCTATAGGTCTCTGTGTGAGTCTATGGGTCTCTGTGTGAGTCTATGGGTCTCTGTGTGAGACTATGGGTCTCTGTGTGAGTCTATGGGTCTCTGCGTGAGTCTATGGGTCTATGTGTGAGTCATTGGGTCTCTGTGTGAGTCTATGGGTCTCTTTGTGAGTCTATGGGTCTCTGTGTGAGTCTATGGGTCTCTTTGTAAGTCTATGGGTCTCTGTGTGAGTCTGTGTCTCTGGGGTGGGGGTAGGAGGGGTGGGGCTGGGTGGGGAGGGGCTGGGTGGGGGGTGGGGAGGGTGGAGCTGGGTGGGGAGGGAGGGGTGGGGGGTGGGAGGGGTGGGGCTGGGTGGGGAGGGGAGGGGCTGGTCACCCCGTGGTGCCCTTATAAAACTCAACGTTTAACCTATTCACGCCGGCTTGTGCCCGCCCTCACAGTCGGCCATATTTGCGGAATACACCACGCCGCCGTTGACCCTGCAGGCCATTGACCGAGCAACCCAACGTTCCTACCAGCTCCCTCCGCAGGACAATGTGTTCATACTACAGCAGGGCTCTCGAAAATCAGTGCTCATGACGGGGAAGGACTCCTTACGATCCAAAAAATTTACCCGTAAAAACAAAGTTTTTCACTCTAAATCCTTTATATGCGTGGCGGCTAGAGTCCTCTCGTCCTCTGGCTTGAGATGGCTGCCACCTATGGGTCAGATGATTGCCTGCCACCATTAAGCAATTGGTAATAAAATATAATTTTTTGTCCTAAAAAAGTTTAACATTTTGGAAACAAAATTCACGAACATTAATTGTCTCGCACAACGAGTCTGTGTGCAAAATGTCAGCTCGATTGGATCACGGGAAGTGGGTTAAAAACGACCGAAAGATTTGCACGGTCCTAAGCAAGCAAGCGAACTTAATATAAAGGATTTAAAAATGTACAAATTTTTCCGCGCAGCAAATCGATGTGGCTGGACTGCAGGTGGCGGTCACGTGGGCTTCTCGCGAACCGGAGCAACGCGATTGGGGTCGTCCATAAATGACGTCACGCGATTTTGGAGGATTTTTGACCTCAAATATGACGTCACAAAGCTCTGCCCCCCCCTCCCCCCCCCAAAAAAAAAAACATGCTTCAAATCGTTTTATTTCGATTTAAAGCTTTCGTGACTGCAGGGATTCATCTTCTTGGTTCTTTCGGTAAAGTCACGTAGAAGGGAAATAATAAAATAACAAAAATAAAACATGATAAAATAATTCTCACGACGTTTCGGCCACAACGCAAGTAGCCGTCCTCAGGTGAAGACCAGGTCTGTCGGGAAGACAGCGTCTGAATGAGACAGACCTGTTCTTCACCTGAGGACGGCTGCTTGCGTTGTGGCCGAAACGTCGTGAGAATTTTTATTTTATTATGTTTTATTTTTATTATTTTATTATTTCCCTTCTACGTGACTTTACCGAAAGAACCAAGAAGATGCTTCAAATCGCTTTAAACTCTTGTCATTGTAGTGCGTGTTTAATGTGGCGCTGCGACTCTGATGTTGTAGGAGAAAACATTTATTAGAAAGTCGATTTAATTAAGTAGAACGCGTTGTCTATATTTATTTAAAGTTGCGCCGCATTTTGATGTGACGTCACATTTCTCAACCCCCCCCCCTCGTCACACATCGTCACAAATGCCTGACCCCCCACCCCAAATGCGTGAC
>NC_083838.1:5112906-5130406 GCF_015708825.2 Lethenteron reissneri
ATTTGAGGCTGAGTCGACCTAGGGGGGGGGGGCAGAACCGGTTCAGATAATCGTTGCTGGTGTTGGTGGTAGCCCCTAGCTTTATACAACAACAATAACAAAAGCAAAGATCCCCCTTATAGCCTGTAATATACCTTTTCGGGGCAAGTGCTGTTGGCGTGTAGCACATACGAACAGCTGTGAATGCGTTTGGCTTTCTGCACACGGCATCCAGATCACCATCACCATCATTAGCCATTTGGATGGGGGACATCTGTATAAGCTGTGGAAGAACAAGTGGGTCAACCCAATCGGATCGTGAATTCATAGCGACGGCAACACACAGGGCTCTGGCATTTGCCACGGCAGATCTATTGAGCGCTTTGTTCAGAGAATCGATATCCAAGTATAGTGATAGGTTTTTACCCTTTCAACTGGTACAAAAACTGACACCTTTATGCAAGGCATCGTGTTTGCAATAACCACAACACAAGCAGTCAAAATGCAAACAAAAAAAGAAACAACTCTGATGATGATGATAATGATAGGCACTGTCCTTGAAGTTGATTGGTCCACACCCGAGACAGCTTTTCTTAGAGCCTAGTCTCCATTGGTGTTGGACCAGATGACGCCAAAAGGCATACAACTCAAAAACAGTGCACTATCAGAGTATTGATACTGGTAATGGAGGTCTCATAGTGTAAATGCTTTACCCCGAGCTCTCAATACTCTGATAGTGCGCTGTTTTTGAGTTGTACGCCTTTTGGCGTCATCTGGTCCAACACCATGTGAGACTAGGCTCTAAGAAAAGCTGTCTCGGGTGTGGACCAATCAACTTCAAGGACAGTGCATATCATTATCATCATCAGAGTTGTTTCTTTTTTGTTTGCATTTTGACTGCTTGGGTTGTGGTTATTGCAAACATGATGCCTTGTATAAAGGTGTCAGTTGTTTGTACCAGTTGAAAGGGTAAAAACCTATCACTATATTTTGCCACTGTAAAAGGAGATGTCTCATAGAATCAATATCCAAGTGAAACGATAAAATCTGTTAAACCCTGAGAGAGAGAGAGAGATACGACGGGATGAACCACGATAGGGCCCCAGACGTTGTCAATTCTGGGGCTCTCCGCTTGGCAGTGAGCCAGAGGTGGAAATTCCACGTTAATATGGCGGGGTCAGTCCATCCATACGGGATGAATATTGCAGGTTTGTGATGGGCCGTGATGGTCACGTGTAAAACTGTCACCGTTGTTAACATCACCACCACCACCACCACCTTCACAATCTGCACCATCCACATGACCACTAACACCACCACTGACATCGTATTCACCACCAACATCACCACCACCACCATCATGATCACCACTATCAGCACCACCATCATCACCACTAACATTACCATCATGATCACCATCATCACTAGCATCATCATCATCACCATCATCACACCTGACAATCACCATCCATCACCATGATCACCATCACCGCCATCATCACCATCACCGCCATCATCATCACCATCATCATCACCATCATCACTACCATCACCATCATCACCATCATTATAACCATCACCATCATCACCACCACCATCATCACCATCATCACCATCACCGCCACCATCATCACCATCACCACCACCATCATCACCATCATCATCATCACCATCACCATAATCACCACCATCACCATCACCGCCATCATCATCACCATCATCATCACCATCATCATCACCATCACCACCACCACCACCATCACCATCATCACCACCATCATCACCACCATCACCGCCACCATTATCACCATCACCACCACCATCATCATCACCATCATCACCACCATCATCACCACCATCACCGCCACCATCATCACCACCACCATCATCATCACCACCATCATCACCACCATCACCGCCACCATCATCACCACCACCATCATCATCATCACCATCATCATCACCATCATCATCACCGCCACACGCTGCCACCCCCCCATCGCTCATCAGTATACAGCCCACAGCACTGCGCGTGCACACACACACAGAACACGCGGGATTAAAACAACACACAACACAACAACACACATCAACACACAACACAACACACACAACAACAACACAACAACACACAGCACATCAACACACAGCACATCACATCAACACACAACACAACAACAACACAACAACACATCAGCACACAACAACACACGACACAACAACACATCAACACACAGCACATCAACACACAACAACAAACAACACAACAACACACAACACAACAACACACAGCAACACAACACATCAACACACAACAACAAACTACACAACAACACAACACACACAACAGCAACACAACACAATACACAACACACACCAAAAAACAACAACACACACCAACAAAAACACAACAACACATCAACAAACAACACAACACAAAGGCCCCCGGGGTAGCCCACGTAGACTGTAGGGGCAAGTGCTGTTAGCGAGCACCTATTAAGGCCGGCACTGTGGCACACGAGGGGGTGGGTGGCCAGCACCACGCCCGGTTGCCTTTGTCTCCCCAGTGGCGATGTTTACACACCGAACCAGGTACTCATTTAAGGCTGAGTCGACCTAGGGGAGGCCCAGGATCGGTTCAGATAATCGTCACTGGCATTGGCCGTGAGCGGGAATCGAACTCGACCACACACGTGTGTGTGTGTGTGTGTATACACACACACACACACACGTGTACATACACACACGCGTGCACACACACACGTGTACACACACACGTGCACACACACACGTGCACACACACGTGCACACACACACGCGTGCACACACACGTGCACACACACACGTGTACAACAACCGCCACTAAGTGGCGGTGACGTCACCACGACGCTTGTGCCAGGCTAGGTGCACGTTGAGGCCACGTGAAGTGTCGAACGCCCGCTGGCAGGAGGTCACGGGGCAGACCCAGCAGGTGCCACGGGTAGACTGACTGAGATGACCGAGATGACTGGCTGATGCACCACCTGTGCCCCCTACTGTGCCAACTTGCTGTGCTTTAGCCACCCGGCGCTCCGCTCGTTGTTGTGAGCGTCGCTCCTCCGCCCTCCGTTGTTGTTGGAGGGCGACTGCCTCCAACTGCCCAGTAGCGTGGATGGTGATGGAGATGCAGCACCAACAACTAAAATTTCACCTCCTGCACACCAGGCGAGGTAGTTAACATCTCCTAGCCACCGTGATGATGATGAGAGAGAGAGACACGCAAACTCCAAATACACAGCAGCAGGCATTGTCAGGGTCGGGATCGAGATCGAACCCACGACCTCCCAATCTCAACTAAAACTTTCGGTGGTTTTTTTCTTCTTCTACATTTCACCAGGTGAGGCCCCAACGCCCAAACGACACCGGGTCTTTTTCAGCAGAGACCTGGACACAACAACAACAACCACAATAACAACAACTACAACAACAAACACAATCAATCTTCTTCTTGGTTCTTTCGCTAAAGTCACGTAGAAGGGAAATAATAAAATTATAAAAATAAAACATAATAAAATACAATTCTCACGACGTTTCGGCCACAACGCAAGCAGCCGTCCTATTGTAATTGCCTATTGTATTGTACCGCTATTGTAATTGTCTATTGCATTGTAACGCTATTGTAATTGCCTATTGTATTGTAACGCTATTTGAATTTTCGATTTAAAGCTTTAGTGACTGCAGGGATTCATCTTCTTGGTTCTTTCGATAAAGTCACGTAGAAGGGAAATAATAAAATAATAAAAATAGACTGTGAGGGCGGGCACAAGCCGGCGTGAGTAGCTTAAACGTTGAGTTTTATAAGGGCACCACGGGGTGACCAGCCCCTCCCCACCCAGCCCCTCCCTACCCAGCACCTCCCCACCCTCCCCACCCAGCCCCTCCCTCCCCACCCAGCCCCTCCCCACCTTCCCCCCCACCCTCCCCACTCAGCCCCTGCCCACCCACCCAGACCCACCCCTCCCACCCTCCCCACCCAGCCCCACCCTCCCCACCCAGCCCCTCCCCACCTTCCCCCCCACCCTCCCCACCCAGCCCCTGCCCACCCACCCAGACCCACCCCTCCCACCCTCCCCACCCAGCCCCACCCTCCCCACCCAGCCCCTCCCTCCCCACCCAGCCCCTCCATCCCCACCCAGCCCCTCCCTGCACGCCGGACGGACGGACACAATAATCCCCTGTGGGCTGGTGTAACCAGGAGGTTCCTACCAGTATAACGCAACTTGTGTGTGCGTGTGTGTGTGGGGGCGTGCGTGTGGGTGTGTGTGCGTGCGTGTGTGTGTGGGTGCGTGCGTGTGGGTGTGTGTGCGTGCGTGTGTGTGTGGGTGCGTGCGTGTGTGTGGGTGCGTGCGTGTGTGTGTGGGTGCGTGTGGGTGTGTGTGCGTGCGTGTGTGTGCGTGTGCGTGCGTGTGTGTACGTGTGGGTGCGTGCGTGTGGGTGTGTGTGCGTGTGTGGGTGCGTGCGTGTGGGTGTGTGTGCGTGCGTGTGTGTGCGTGCGTGTGTGTGTGGGTGCGTGCGTGTGTGTGTGGGTGCGTGCGTGTGTGTGTGGGTGCGTGCGTGTGGATGTGTGTGCGTGCGTGTGTGTGCGTGTAACCGTGTGTAGGGATGTTAGAGAGAGGGCCGTTATGTATGGCAGTCTATGGGAAAGAAACACAGTGGGCGGGGCTACGTGTGTGCACAGGGAGATGCCCTCTGCGACGTCCGAGCCAGACACCCTGGGGGGGGCTGGTTTGGCGTTATGATCCCCCGGGGCCCCACCCCTCAAGGAGGGTTGGGTATAAAAGGGGACGTTATATGGGCTCGGGAGCAGTTATGTTATAGTTAACTAAGAAGACTGAAGACGTCTTAGATAGAGCCCTGGACTCCCCTCGTTCGATGTCCTTGTCAGGGCCGAACAGGACCGAGCCAGCGGCGTGGTCCCGAAAGCCAGAGCCGGTGCTCTTCTAAGAGCTGGTCTGGGACTCCGGGTACCGGCCCGACTTACCAGTGTCGGGCCAAGTAGCCTCCCCTAGCCCAGAAGTGGAGGACTGTGAGGCAGGCTAGGACTTAGCTAGGAAGTGCATCCTTAGCTAGTCGGGTGAGGGGGCCGATACCCCCTCCAGTGCTGTATGTCACATACGAGCTGTGTTGAATAAATATCCGTGTGCCTCCACCTCGGCGTCAAGTGTCTTCACCGGTACTTCAACTGGTGTCAGAAGTAAAACTCGAACATGGACACGCGGAAGACAGCGCGGGCCAAAGTACCGCAAGAAGAAGATACTGCCGAGATCGAAACGCCCGGGACGGCTACACAAGCCACAGTGCAGCCGGGGCCTGATGTCTCCTTACCGGGGCATCTGAGTGAAGAAGGATCACAGTCAGACGCATTGCGGCTGGCTCACGGGAGGCTGGCGGAGCTGTTATATGCCGCTGCCGCCACGCTGGAGTCCATCACGCGGCTGGGGGCCGGTGATTCAGCACGGGGCGAGGCGGCCCAACGACCAGGGCGCCTTCCCGCCATTTCGGAGCAGCCCGAGTTTGAATCTCCCGCCATCGACGCTGCAGCTGTTCGGGGCGTGGCCAGCCTACACATCCACTCCGGCATCGCCGTCGCTGAAGCCACGACGTCATCACCACCGCGACAGGCGATTCCATCGGCCGCTCGTACCGACGCACAGCCGAGTGGAGGTGACATCCGCCCGCGGGAATCAACAACGACCGCTGCACTCCATCAGAGGCTGCCCCCGCTGAAAGAGTTCGTCGGCGCGGAGGGGGACTGGGCCGGGTTCCGCAGGCGATTCCTCGCCCATCAAGAGATGGCGAGGTGGACAGACGAGGAGGCTCTCTGCGCGCTGCCGGCGCTCCTCGACAGCGACGCGCTCGCAGCCCTCACATCGGCACCTAAAGAGAGGCGGACGACGTTACCGATGGCGCTGCAGCTGCTGGGAGGGGTCTACGGACCATCGGCGGAATGCAGACAGGAGTTCTACGACCGCAAGCGGGGTGAAAAGGAGTCGCCCCTGGCGTACCGAACGAGCCTCCTGGCGATGGCCAAGTCGGCCTTCCCCCGTATGGATGACGACGGCATCGACGCTATGGTGACGAAGAAAATACTCCTCCTGGCTGACGACCTTGACATCGCTGTCGTCGCACAGGAGGACGCGGAAATGACATCGCTCCAGGCGGCGCGGCTCCTCCACGCAAACCTCCTGTCGCTCCGGCAGAAAGCCAGCAGGGCATCGGCGGGGCGTGCGGTGGCTGCAGCCACCCTTCCGACGGAGGAACTCTACGCCGTCGACCACCGACGGCAACAGGCGACGAGTGCACGGCCGGGCCAGGACGGGTCGGGCCGTTCCGACCATTCGTCACCTCCGACGCCGCTCCCACGGTGTTTTAACTGCGGCGTCCGGGGCCACGTCGCCTCGGGGTGCCGCTCTCCTCGTCAGCGCGGGACGACACCTCACCGGGACGACGGGCCTCATCCCAAGCTCCACCATCAAAAACCGGCGAGTCGCGGCACCCCACACGTTTGGCCCACACACACACCCGTCACGCACTCAAACACCGCAACGAGAGGGGGGCCGGTATCACGCACCATCGCACCATCACGCACCACTCCGGGTACCCATATCGAACCCGGCCAGTGGTCCGTGCTGGCCGATCGTGTGGTTGCCGCATCGTCGGGGTCGTCGGCCGTTGTGGGGTATATCGACGGGGTTGAAGTGCGCATCCTGGTCGATACGGGAGCATCGGCGACTATTATTTCGGAATTAATTTACAATATTCTCCCTGTCCGGAGTCGTCCCTTGATGCCGGTTAACATACCATTCTATGCGGCTAACGGGGGCTCACTTGGCATCATCGGACAAATTCGTGCCCAAATTTGTATCGGGGAAATAAAATTGTCTGGGCCGATTTTTGTTTCTTCCTCGCTGGCGGTTCCGTGCCTGCTGGGGACGGACTTCCTGGCCAAAATGCCGATTGTAATTTTGATCGACCAGGGTTGCATAGAGCTTCCGTCGGGCAGACGCATGGCGTTTCTGCCATCACCGGTTGCGACTCGGACGGCGTTCGCGACGGTGCCGGCGTTCGTGGAGAGAACGGTACGCGTCCCTCCGGGGACGCAAATGTTGGTACCCTTGAAACTTCGGCGGCCCCTCGTTAAGGGTGCTGGGGCACAAGGGGTACTGTTGGGACCGTCTAGGGCCGGGGTTAGTGGACCTGACTTACTTCCGGCCCAGACCATAGTGAGAGGGGATGGTGAACCCTTCATCGCGGTCCTAAATGTCGGCTCGCGGACGGTGGTGGTCCCACAGGGGACCGTGCTTGCTCACGCAACGCCGGTGCCGTGTGAGGAACCCGCCGTAAATCGCGTCAACACTGTCCCTGCGTCGCGACCGCATTCGGACAGCGATGAAGGGTGGCTCGAGGCGCTTTGTGCGGGATCGACGGACCTGTCCGATTCAGAGCGTCAACAACTTAAAACACTACTGCGAGAATTTTCCGACGTTTTTAGTCGAAATAAATATGATTTGGGTTGTACTCACTTGCTGCGTCACCATATTGACACGGGTGACAGCGCGCCAATTCGCCAAAATCCGTTTCGGTTGAGTCCCGCCGAAAAGGACCATGTCAAATCGGCTGTTGATGACATGTTGGCCGCAGACATCATTTCTCCTTCCACCAGCCCTTGGGGAGCGCCGATCGTCCTGGTTAAAAAGCAGGACGGTTCGTTGCAGTTTTGCGTTGACTTCCGGCGTCTTAATAAAATTTCGGTTGCCGACGCATACCCGCTCCCTCGGATGGATGAATCGCTTGACGCCTTGGCGGGAGCGCGATTCTTTTCCACACTCGATTTACTTTCGGGATTCTGGCAGCTTCCTCTGGATGATGAGTCAAAGCCTAAACTGCTTTTCGTACACCGCACGGCTTGTTTCAATTCAACCGGTTGCCGATGGGCTTACACTCAGTGCCGGCAACTTTCCAGCGTTTAATGGAATTGGTTTTGGCTGGACTGCAATGGGAGTCGTGCCTCATTTATTTGGATGACGTTATCGTCTTTGGTAAAACTTTTGATGAACATCTCCAGAGGTTGCGGGCGGTTTTCCTAAAGATGCGGGCTGCTAATTTGAAATTCAAGCCCCAAAAATGCCATTTGTTGCGTGATTCGGTGCGTTATTTGGGGCACATCGTGGGACGTTCAGGTATTGCTACCGATCCCGCCAAAACGCAGTGTGTCAGCTCCTGGCCGACTCCCACCTCGGTGGGAGAGGTCAGGAGTTTCATTGGGTTCGCGTCGTATTATCGACGGTTTGTTGCTGATTTTGCAACAATTGCTAAACCCCTGCACGCTTTAACATCTAAAGGGGTTCGGTTCCACTGGGGTCAAGAGGAGGAGGCTGCGTTCCGCTCCCTTCGGGACGCCCTGGTAAAAGCCCCTCCCTTGATTTACCCTGATTTTTCGAAGCCCTTTTTGCTCGACACCGATGCGAGCAACACGGGTATTGGGGGTGTGCTTTCCCAGGTGGTTGATGGCGTTGAACGGGTGGTCGCGTACGGTAGTCGGGTGTTGTCTCCTGCGGAGCAGAGATATTGTGTCACCCGTAGAGAACTGTTGGCAATTGTTTTTTTCATCCAACAGTATCGCCCATATCTGTACGGTCGGCATTTCACCGTCCGCACAGATCATGCGGCACTACAGTATGCCCTGCGAGTTCAACAACCATCGGGACAGTTGTCTCGATGGTTGGAGGTTCTCCAGGATTTTGATTTTGAGACCACCTACCGTAAGGGCGTTCGCCATACCAACGCGGACGCTCTGTCACGCATGCCAACCACCTCGGAATGTGCATGCCTCCTGGGGTCGGGACGTTGCAGACCTTCAGGGGACGCATCGGTTCCGATCCTGGCAGCCACCGACGACGACGAACCACTGCCTGATAATTCGATCGAACAACAGGGAAGGGATTCCCTGTTGGGGTTGCCCGTCACTGAGTGGGGGCGCCTCCAAATGGAGGATACCTCCCTCCTCGGGTGGCGTCGTCGCGTCGGGGGTGCTGGGCGGGTGAAAGGTGATTCAGGTGCATAGGAAATGGTACAGGGTCTGCTCATGCATTGGGACGGCAAATCACAGCGACATCGGCTGGTCGTCCCTTCTGAGTTGCGAGGCAAAGTGGTGTGGGCCGCGCATGAGCGCCTGTTACATCTGGGGACTCTAAAGAACCTTGCACTGATACAACTAGATTTTTTTTGGCCTGGTATGACAAAGGATGTTGGGGATCTTTTGAGTTCATGCCCGCGGTGTGCGCAACGGAAACCGCCGGCACGGGAGTCTAACCCGCCTTTACAATCAATCAAGGTGTCCAGAATAAATGAGCTTGTCGCGCTGGACATCTTGGGCCCATTTCCCGCCACCCCCAGGGGCAATAGGTATTTGCTGACAGGGGTCGAGTATTTTACGCGCTGGCCCATGGCCTGGCCCCTTGCCAACCAGTCGGCAGCAGCCATCGTGGACGCCTTTGTTCAGGGATACGTCCTGGACAAAGGTGCTCCGGAACGGCTGCTGACCGACCAGGGTAAAAATTTTTCCAGCAAATTACTTAAACAAGTCTGTGACCTCTTAGGCACAAAGAAAATTCGGACCTCCCCGTATCACCCACAGACTGACGGAATGGTCGAGCGCCTGCATCGCACCATTTCGTCAATGATGGCACAGCAGGTCTCAGATTCACAGACTGATTGGGACCTGCATATTCAGGGGGTCTTGGCGGCATACCGAATGGCACCCCATGCAGCTACGGGATTTTCCCCCTTTTACCTTATGTACGGTCGCGAACCCGACCCGCCTGTTCGCGCCCAGCTGCAGATCCCCGACCCGCAAGGAAAAACTAAATTGGCTGACCACGTCAAATTTAATCTGGCTAGATTAACAGAGGCGCGGGATGCTGCGAGGTTGAACTCGGACCTCCGTCAAAAGGCGAACGAGCGCCTCAGGCTGGGTCGGGCGCATGTAATACAGTGGAAACTGGGGGACAGGGCATGGTTGCACTGTCCCCAAGTGCCCCTGGCTACCTCCCCTAAGCTGGCGCGGCCGTGGCGGGGCCCTGTGGAAGTGGTCGAGGTCTTGCGACCACAGTGCGTGCGCATTCGATGGGGGAAGCGGCGATGGTTCGTGCACCCCTCTCGGTTGAAACCCTTCGTCGCGGTACACAAACCCACTTCACGCATGCGTGGCCAGACGTGTGGGGGGTCGACCGACTCACTAGGTCCGTCTCCACCGCGCTCACCTAATGCCTTGCCGGCCGTGCCACCTCCAGGTGCATCGAGACTGACGGGCTCACGCCCGACCACCCCTTCTGGGGATACCAACAGTCACGCGGCATCAGAGGAGGTCTCACTCCGGGACGGACGATTACCACCTGACGGTCCGCCACCCGGGGTTTCCCCGTGTGAGGGGCCCGCCGCAAGGACACGCGCAAAAATGCGCAGACTGTTGTGAAACCGCAAGATGTGTATATATGTTGTGTTCATTGTGTGTTGGGTGGGGGGGTGTGTTCCCTGCCCATTGAAATTACTTACGTTGTGCTCACCTGCTGTTATGTGTATGGTGGCTTCCCTGCAAATTGTATATAGCTTGTTTCTTACGGAATTCGTATTTATTCAAGGGGGGGTGCGTCGGGTTGTTTTCTCTTCTTGCTGTTGCATTTTTTTTGTTGTGTTCTTGTTGCCGTTCTTGTTATTGTTGAAAATTAGTGAGGCACACGCGCGGTTACGGTAAAAATTCATTTTTATTGTCATTCTGTATGTTGGCAGCCGGGACGGCTGCGAGCTATGTAGGGGGGAGTGATGTAGGGATGTTAGAGAGAGGGCCGTTATGTATGGCAGTCTATGGGAAAGAAACACAGTGGGCGGGGCTACGTGTGTGCACAGGGAGATGCCCTCTGCGACGTCCGAGCCAGACACCCTGGGGGGGGCTGGTTTGGCGTTATGATCCCCCGGGGCCCCACCCCTCAAGGAGGGTTGGGTATAAAAGGGGACGTTATATGGGCTCGGGAGCAGTTATGTTATAGTTAACTAAGAAGACTGAAGACGTCTTAGATAGAGCCCTGGACTCCCCTCGTTCGATGTCCTTGTCAGGGCCGAACAGGACCGAGCCAGCGGCGTGGTCCCGAAAGCCAGAGCCGGTGCTCTTCTAAGAGCTGGTCTGGGACTCCGGGTACCGGCCCGACTTACCAGTGTCGGGCCAAGTAGCCTCCCCTAGCCCAGAAGTGGAGGACTGTGAGGCAGGCTAGGACTTAGCTAGGAAGTGCATCCTTAGCTAGTCGGGTGAGGGGGCCGATACCCCCTCCAGTGCTGTATGTCACATACGAGCTGTGTTGAATAAATATCCGTGTGCCTCCACCTCGGCGTCAAGTGTCTTCACCGGTACTTCACGTGTGTTGAACTTCTGTCATCACCGGTACGGAGTCGCCAACCGTTGCCGATTGGAGGGCGCGGGAGGCAAGAAACTGAACGCAACAACGAAAACTGAGTTCTCAAGAAATTTTTATTGAGACATTTTTCAACTGAGTACAGCGCTGTCGAGTTATAGCGGGGTGGGGTATAGTCGTGTGTAGCGCTGTGTGTAGTAGTATAGTGTAGTGTGTAGTGTATAGTGTAGTGTATAGTAGTGTATAGTGTAGTGTATAGTAGTGTATAGTGTAGTGTATAGTGTAGTGTATAGCGCTGTGTGTAGTAGTGTATAGTGTAGTGTATATAAGTGTATAGTGTAGTGTGGAGTAGTGTAGTGTAGTGTATAGCGCTGTGTATAGTGTAGTGTATATAAGTGTATAGTGTAGTGTGGAGTAGTGTAGTGTAGTGTATAGCGCTGTGTATAGTAGTGTATAGTGTAGTGTATATAAGTGTATAGTGTAGTGTATAGCGCTGTGTATAGTGTAGTGTATAGTAGTGTATAGCGCTGTGTGTAGTAGTATATAGTGTAGTGTGTGTAGTGTATAGTGTAGTGTATTTTATAGTGTAGTGTATAGCGCTGTGTATAGTGTAGTGTATAGTAGTGTATAGCGCTGTGTGTAGTAGTATATAGTGTAGTGTGTGTAGTGTATAGTGTAGTGTATAATAGTGGAGTGTGTGTAGTGTATAGTGTAGTGTATAGTGTAGTGTATAGTAGTGTAGTGTATAGTAGTGTAGTGTGTAGTAGTGTAGTGTATAGTAGTGTAGTGTATAGTGTAGTGTATAGTGTAGTGTATAGTAGTGTAGTGTATAGTGTAGTGTATAGTGTGTGTAGTGTATAGTGTAGTGTATAGTGTAGTGTATAGTAGTGTAGTGTATAGTAGTGTAGTGTACAGTAGTGTAGTGTATAGTGTAATGTATAGTAGTGTAGTGTATAGTGTAGTGTATAGTCTAGTATACTACATCGTGCGATGATCGCAAGCCGCAGGGTTTAGGACGACAGACTCAGCAACAACAACAGCAACAACAAGAACAACAATCAGCTCCAGTGGCTCTCGCCTCCCAACAATCGAGCAAGCGAGCGCCTTGCGGACACGCTGCGAGCCATCATCCTTCCTTCTTCTCGCCCTCCCCGTCCCCCTTGTTGTCCTGCCACACCCGGTAGTTCAGCGCGGCGGCGAAGCTCAACCACGCCAGGTAGGGCACCATGAGCATGGCGGCCGTCTTGTTGATGGGGTACCAGCTGACGGCGGTTGCCGCCGCCGTGCCAGAGAGCAACAGGATCTCGGCAAAAGCCTGCGCGGGGGACACAGCGGGGACACAGCGGGGACACAGCGGGGACGACAGGCGGGTCGGGCGACACAAAATTAAAACGATGCTTTACGCACACACACACACGTGGTGGTCACAACGCCGTAGTAAACAGTACTCTACGCTCGCACGGATGTTGACTGGGTGAGGCACGCCGATTGAGACCGAAGCATGGGAGACGATTACCCACAACCCCACAGCCAGAGAGAGAGAGAGAGAAGAACCATCGGCTCGGTTGTGATCACGTGACGCTCGGCAGACAAAGCGTATACTGTACGTACTACAGTATTATTCGTATTGCAAGACATCGCTCGTTTATCAAATTAATATTTACTCGCAATCCAAGGTTTTACTGTAGAGGTGTACGAGCGTGCATGTTGTGTTGTATATATATGTGTATAGAGGTGTGTAAGCGTGCATGTTGTCTTGTATATATGTGTGTATAGAGGTGTGTAAGCGTGCATGTTGTGTTGTATATATGTGTGTATAGAGGTGTGTAAGCGTGCATGTTGTCTTGTATATATGTGTGTATAGAGGTGTGTAAGCGTGCATGTTGTGTTGTATATATGTGTGTATAGAGGTGTGTAAGCGTGCATGTTGTCTTGTATATATGTGTGTATAGAGGTGTGTAAGCGTGCATGTTGTGTTGTATATATGTGTGTATAGAGGTGTGTATAGGTGTGTACGAGCGTGCGTGTCGTGTTGTACAGAGAGGAGTTGTATAAAGACGCGTGCAGAGGTGTGCATGCCTACCAAGCCCATGCGGTGAGCCTTGAAGAAGATCGGGGTCCACATCCAGTTGAGAGCCAGCTGCGCCCCGTAGAGGCCCAGCGGGGTCACGGCGTCGCTGGTGAAGCCCCCGAGGTCACGCCACACCAGGTACGACGCGTACCTGCCTCGCACGCACACACAACCACGCTAGTGACGCTGGTGACCCCGCCGCGTGACCCCGCCGCGTGACCCCGCAGCGTGACCCCGCAGCGTGACCCCGCAGTGTGACCCCGCAGTGTGACCCCGCCGTGTGACCCCGCTACGTGACCCCGCAGTGTGACCCCGCCGCGTGACCCCGCAGTGTGACCCCGCCGCGTGACCCCGAAGCGTGACCCCGCCGTGTGACCCCGCAGCGTGACCCCGAAGCGTGACCCCGCCGTGTGACCCCGCCGTGTGACCCCGCAGCGTGACCCCGCCGCGTGACCCCGCAGTGTGACCCCGCAGTGTGACCCCGCCGCGTGACCCCGCAGTGTGACCCCGCAGTGTGACCCCGCAGTG
Source organism: Lethenteron reissneri (assembly GCF_015708825.2). Classification (NCBI taxonomy): domain Eukaryota; kingdom Metazoa; phylum Chordata; class Hyperoartia; order Petromyzontiformes; family Petromyzontidae; genus Lethenteron; species Lethenteron reissneri. The sequence continues at coordinate 5,126,929 of NC_083838.1, forward strand.
TGACCCCGCAGTGTGACCCCGCAGTGTGACCCCGCCGCGTGACCCCGCAGCGTGACCCCGCCGCGTGACCCCGCAGTGTGACCCCGCAGTGTGACCCCGCAGTGTGACCCCGCCGCGTGACCCCGCAGTGTGACCCCGCAGTGTGACCCCGCAGTGTGACTCCGCCGTGTGACCCCGCAGCGTGACCCCGCCGCGTGACTCCGCCGCGTGACTCCGCCACGTGACTCCGCCGCGTGACCCCGCAGCGTGACCCCGCAGCGTGACCCCGCAGCGTGACCCCGCAGTGTGACCCCGCAGTGTGACCCCGCCGTGTGACCCCGCTACGTGACCCCGCAGTGTGACCCCGCCGCGTGACCCCGCAGTGTGACCCCGCCGCGTGACCCCGAAGCGTGACCCCGCCGTGTGACCCCGCAGCGTGACCCCGAAGCGTGACCCCGCCGTGTGACCCCGCCGTGTGACCCCGCAGCGTGACCCCGCCGCGTGACCCCGCAGTGTGACCCCGCCGCGTGACCCCGCAGTGTGACCCCGCAGTGTGACCCCGCAGTGTGACCCCGCAGTGTGACCCCGCAGTGTGACCCCGCAGTGTGACCCCGCAGTGTGACTCCGCAGTGTGACCCCGCAGTGTGACCCCGCCGCGTGACCCCGCAGCGTGACCCCGCCGCGTGACCCCGCAGTGTGACCCCGCAGTGTGACCCCGCAGTGTGACCCCGCCGCGTGACCCCGCAGTGTGACCCCGCAGTGTGACCCCGCAGTGTGACTCCGCCGTGTGACCCCGCAGCGTGACCCCGCAGCGTGACCCCGCCGCGTGACTCCGCCGCGTGACTCCGCCGCGTGACCCCGCAGCGTGACCCCCGCAGCGTGACCCCGCAGCGTGACCCCGCCGCGTGACTCCGCCGCGTGACCCCGCAGCGTGACCCCCGCCGCGTGACCCCGCCGCGTGACTCCGCCGCGTGACCCCGCAGCGTGACCCCGCAGCGTGACCCCGCCGCGTGACCCCGCAGCGTGACCCTGCAGCGTGACCCCGCAGCGTGACCCCGCCGCGTGACTCCGCAGCGTGACCCCGCAGCGTGACCCCGCAGCGTGACCCCGCAGCGTGACCCCGCACCCGCAGCGTGACCCCGCAGCGTGACCCCGCAGCGTGACCCCGCAGCGTGACCCCGCAGCGTGACCCCGCAGCGTGACCCCGCCGCGTGACTCCGCAGTGTGACCCCGCCGCGTGACCCCGCAGCGTGACCCCGCCGCGTGACCCCGCAGCGTGACCCCGCAGCGTGACCCCACAGCGTGACCCCGCAGCGTGACCCCGCAGCGTGACCCCGCCGTGTGACCCCGCCGTGTGACCCCGCCGTGTGACCCTGAAGCATGACCCCGCCGTGTGACCCCACCGTGTGACCCCGCAGCGTGACCCCGCAGTGTGACCCCGCAGCGTGACCCCGCAGCGTGACCCCGCCGCGTGACCCCGCAGCGTGACCCCGAAGCGTGACCCCGCCGTGTGACCCCGCCGTGTGACCCCGCAGCGTGACCCCGCAGTGTGACCCCCGCCGTGTGACCCCCGAGTGACCCCGCAGTGTGACCTCGCCGTGTGACCCCCGAGTGACCCCGCAGTGTGACCCCGCCGTGTGACCCCGCAGTGTGACCCCGCAGTGTGACCCCGCAGCGTGACCCCGCCGTGTGACCCCCGAGTGACCCCGCAGTGTGACCCCGCCGTGTGACTCCGCAGCGTGACCCCGCAGCGTGACCCCACAGCGTGACCCCGCAGCGTGACCCCGCAGTGTGACCCCGCAGTGTGACCCCGCAGTGTGACCCCGCAGTGTGACCCCGCAGTGTGACCCCGCAGCGTGACCCCGCAGTGTGACCCCGCAGCGTGACCCCGCAGCGTGACCCCGCAGCGTGACCCCGCAGTGTGACCCCGCAGTGTGACCCCGCAGTGTGACCCCGCAGCGTGACCCCGCAGCGTGACCCCGCAGTGTGACCCCGCAGTGTGACCCTGCGGTTACGAGTTTGTAAGGAAATAAGGATGGGCTTCGTTTGCCCCTTTCTGGCACTGCAAGAGGTCACAGAACATCTTCTTGGTTCTTTCGGTAAAGTCACGTAGAAGGGAAACAATAAAATAATAAAAATAAAACTGAGGACGGCTGCTTGCGTTGTGGCCGAAACGTCGTGAGAATAATTTTATTATGTTTAATTTTTATTATTTTATTACTTCCCTTCTACGTGATGACTTTACCGAAAGAACCAAGAAGATGAATTCCTGCAGTCACGAAAGAAGCTTTACATCGAAAGTTTCCTCTTCTAGTTCCCACCAACGACTCACCCCATGCCGGTGTACAGCAGCGGCCACACCACGGGGAAGGCCCGGTTGGGCGGCCGCCACTCCGGCTTCTTGAGGCCTTCGTACCAGCCCTTGATCTCGCTGCGCGTGAGCACGCCGCCCGCAATGCCGCCCATGTGCGGCAGGAGGGTGGCGAACACGGGAGGCACCCACGCAGACCACGCCATCGTGGTCCCTGCGGCACACGGCATCACCACGTCATCGTCGCCACCGTCATCGCCACGACGTCAATATGGCGTCGCGATCACTGCCGCGTCATCGCCGCGACGTCATCGCCGCGTCATAGCCGCACCATCACGGCATCATCGCCATCGCCACGACGTCAGCACGGCATCGCAATCACTGCCTCGTCATCGCCGCGACGTCATCGCCGCACCATCACGGCATCATCGCCGCGTCATCGCCTCTTCACCACAGCACCATCACGTCATCACCACCATCGCCACGACGTCAGCACGGCATCGCAATCACTGCCTCGTCATCGCCGCGACGTCATCGCCACGTCATCGCCGCACCATCACGGCATCACCACCGTCATCGCCACGTCATCGCCATCGCCGCGACGACGTCAGCACGGCGTCGCAATCACTGCCGCGTCATCGCCGCGACGTCATCGCCGCACCATCACGGCATCATCGCCACGCCATCGCCGCGCCATCGCCGCGTCATCGCCACGTCATCACCATCGCCATGACGTCAGCACAGCGTCACAATCACTGCCGCGTCATCGCCACGTCATCGCCGCGTCATCATCACCATCGCCGCTTCACCACAGCACCATCACGGCATCATCATCACCATCGCCGCGACGTCAGCACGGCGTCGCAATTACTGTCGCGTCATCGCCGCGACGTCATTGCCGCTTCACCACGGCACGGATCCACCCAGCCACCACACACCGCCCACACACCCTTCACCGTGTTAGCCTTTACAACAATCACGGACGCGTCTGACAACCAGCTCATGTAAACCACGTGGACACGGTCTGCCTCCCACCACTCTTGATCCCCACCCCTCCCATCTGTACGTCTCCCTCTGTCACTCTAAACCGGCTCGATCCTCCCGTAGTAAACCACGTGACTGACGCGTGGCCAGCCCCACTCTGAATCCCACCTCTCTCCCCGCCCACCAAGAAAACCGACGCCGCTC